>NW_019174546.1:4460339-4553313 GCF_002260705.1 Seriola dumerili | reverse complement strand
TGTGTGTGTGTGTGTGTGTGTGTGTGTGTGTGTGTGTCTGTCTGTCTGTCTGTCTGTTTATGCGTGTGTTTTCTGTATGCCTCTGCTTTTTCTCTGAGTGACACATGTGGGCCAGCTCCTACAGGGCAGCTCCAACCTTTGCTGTCATTTCATTTCTGGCAGCTGCTCTGTCATTATTAACATCATCACCTTTTTCTTTCTCTCTCCCCATCTCCCTTTATTTTTGTCCATCAGTCTTTTGTTCTGTCTGTCTGTCTATCTTTCTTCCTCTCTCTGACCTTCTTCCTCTTTGGTTTCTGCTGTCAAGTTGATACATCCGGTTCAGTGCTAGTCAATCGTTTCTCTTCACTTGCTCTCTCTGACTTGTGCTGTCATGTCAGGGCGCTGCTTACTGTACTCTGGTTTGTCACTCTCTGGTTCAACACACAGTATTCTCTCTGTATCTCTGTTTCATACATCCAGTTCCACATGTGATCCGCATTTTGTCGGACTTCGCAGCAGTGAAATAAACCCAGCCTTTGAGGCAAAAACAGGTCCAATAATACTCCATTTTTTAATATAGAGGGACATGGGAAGCTAACGTTATCGTTAACAGAGCTGCTGTTGTAATGAAAGGATAGAAAAAGCATAATGGTCAATGGGCCAGTCTTAACACACTTTATCAGACCTACATAAACTTTTTTTTTTTTTTTTGAGGTCCCAAACATCCCAAAGATACCAAATACGTGAGGCTGAGCTGTGGTGAAATATATATAAAAGCGTATGTGTAGTGTTTATGCAGCTGTAAAAAAAAAAAAAAAAATGGTCTTGAGTTTGAGTATTTTACTCAGTGTAAACATCCTATAGCCTAAATGGAGAGCTGGAACAAGCTGATGCAGTGTATATGATACCGTCAGACAGTGGTGTATAAGATGATTTTGGTTGTGCAAAATAATATTTTTTTCAATTGTTTAAACATTGTGGGAATGGGCCTTTAACGCAATGAATAAAATGGATTCAAAATGCATTTAATTTTTTCTGCTGGTTTAGTCTATGTGTAAATTAAGGCTGCACAGTGACAATGACTGTATGCACAAAATTTAAATTTCCAGTGTTATTTCAGCTTTGGCCTCTTGAGAATGTTTGGACTTTTCAGTGAACCATTTGAATCATTACAACCTTTAATTAAGAATAAAACCATTGCATTTACTGTATGTGTCATTATATCATATAGGTTGCAGAATAATTGTGATTTCCCCATCTCCCTTTGCACGTCACACTTTGCACACACAAAAAACCAAACAAACAGTAATTCGGTTCTGAATCCTCAACACGATATGGCAGAAATAAAGAACATAGTGGACTGTCCTGCAGTTTCACGTTATTTCCATACGGACATTTCGGCCCAGATTCCTGCAATAAAACAAAAGCTCCTGTACAGTTTATATTGGAGCGCTGTCCTCTGCGTATTTACTCACAACAAATTACTTGCTTCGTTGTTTCAGCGCAGCAGAGTAGCATATCGTCACCAGTTGCTGTGTCGATGTCGCCCTGATCTGCGACTAGTGACGACACCGAGGCGGAATAGTAATTGAATTGTCCGTCGTGGCCTGGCCTTTCGCTTTATGTGGGAGCTCCTCTCTGTCCGGACTGCCAGAAAGTCATTACAGCAAATTAGTTATTCTGGCCCCACGCCAACTCTGTCACGCTCTTCCCTCCTCACTCTTTGTGCTCACTGCCAAGCTCTCATGAAGCAGGATACAAGCTGCTGTGAATATGATTGAAGACTGTAAGGTCATGAATTAGATATACATAGCTCGATGTGTGTTTGTGTTTGTATGTGTCTGTGTGTGCATGGTTGGCTGCAGTATCTAATCAAGCTTTGATGAGCCTCCTGTTTCCCAGGTGGCAGTGGAATGAAAGGATCATCGTCTTTTATTAAGAACGCATGGCCGAGTGCATTTAGTCACAAATGTTCATTCGGGTTCTAATGAACAGTGTAGCTCTCTTTCTCCTTTTCTATCTCGTACGTTTTTCTCAACACCGGACTGTCAAGCTCTCCGTTTTCACGCAGCACATATTCAGTTTAGAATGATAATGGCAGTGGCGGATTTACCACTTAAATTCATGATCAGATGTCAGATGAGGTAGACAGAAGCAGGCTTCTTATTTCTATTTTGCCAGCTGAAATGACTTTTTTAAGCTGTAATTAGCCAATGAATTAACCTAACAGTAGCTCACTGTGTATTGTATAATATTGTATTAAAATTCAAAAACCAAAGCTAAAGGGCCACAGGCAAAAAGATGGCGTCATCACCAGCGGATAAACCAAAAGACGTGAAAATAAAGTAAATAAAGAAAATTTATGGCCTGATTAATTTCCTTGGGGTCCCTGGGGCAAACATTTGATGTTGGACCCCGATTGGTCCCACTGTACATGACTGTTTTATTATTTCAAACAAAAGCAAAAGTGCCAAATTTCACTGGTACCAGCTTCTAAAATCAGAATATTTGCCGAATCTTCTATGATAGTAAACTAATTTTTGGGTTTTTGACTGAGTAAGTTGAATATCCTACCTTGGGCTTCAGGGTATAATGATGGAATTTTTTCTGTGCTGTTTGGCATTTTGTAGAGCGAACCATCAATCAAAATGGTAAAATAAGACTGTTATTCTGTTGTAACACAATCCTGTTTGGTTGCTAAGCTTACATACCTGCATTTTCTGGTGTAAACTTCCTCATATTCAATAAAGCACTTTAGCCTAAACTCATGGCATCTAGGACCAGCTTCCACACTATGGGGAAATACATGTGGATGAACTCTGCAGCTCATGTTAGAGCACATAAACATTGTTTAATCAATTCCTCACGCTTTTGGTTCTGTGATTTTGGTTTTGGAAAGACTAAAACAAAAGACACCTTCTTTCCAAACTCTTTAAACACAGAGTATCACTCTCATTTGTAGCTTCACTGCTCACTGCTTCAACGCGTGGAGACAGCCAAAGGTTTGATTGACCCGCTGTGCCTAGTTACGATTTGTAAGCTCTGACTGGACAATCACGCTTTTGGGGGAAGGTCAGTTCATTTTTCCTCCCTAACACATATGCTCATAAGCAGACACAGGAAACCACGCACACACACTCAACTCAATCTCCATTAAGTGAGATAAGGTGAAATCTCTCTCTACGTTTCCTGTGCTCTCTCTTTCCCTGCACTGACTGACTGGCCAAATGACAGGATGAGAAACCCCACCTCCGCCTATCTGCGGGAGACTGATAAATCCTGTCACTCGCACATGGACACTCAAAATTTGCGCATGGACATATACACATTGCATTCAAATGCACGCACCAACTTGCTGTCTGACGATAATCATTCAGGCACAGCATTGGCGGGACCTTAATCCGTCTCCATGGCAACAGGCCAGGTATGTTGTGGGCGTGCGTGTACGGTGACCAGACCTGGGAGAAAGTTATATGCTGGGCTTCATCACACACACACACACACACACACACACACACACACACTCACAGAGGGAGCAGCAATGGATTTATCTGGTGATACTCAGATATGGCTGATAGGGTTAATTGGTTTTCAGAGGGCATGTAGAGGGAGAGAGACTGACACTGACCAGATTACTGCAGAGACGCTAGGGAAGAACTGCCAGACACAGAAAGAGCAAGAGGCATGAGTGGAGCAGAGAGAAAATAAGTGTAAGTGAGGACAGGAAGTGCAAGTAGGAGGGGAAGTGGAAGAAGATTTATGTTTTACCTTGGGAGTAGAGCAGAAGTCATAGACTCCATTTACACCTGGCATTAAAATGCGTCTCGTATCTAGATTGTGTCTAGATATGATTTTAGCTTGATTACATTTACACCCGGTGTTAAAATGTGTCTCCAGTGTCCACATTGAGATCCGATCGGTCCATCCATCTCATGTCACATATACCTCTCGCGCATCCAAAAACACAGCAAACTACAAAAAAAAAAGTTAGAAGAAGAAGAATAGACAAACTCGATATCTATCTGTGAAGCTGCGTTCTTGTGTTTGCTTGCTTTTTCTTCTTTGACAGCTGGAATGCCGCAGATGAAAGCAGACGTAATCTCAGTATTATTAGTTTATCTTTATATACTGTATATAACTTGTCATCTCCAGGGTGCAACTGAAAAATCACATTGATGCACAAAGAGGCACCGCTTCAATCAATCATTCAGTCACTCTTAATGACTTGAAAACGTCTCTTGAAGCTTCGACTTCACAAACTTCACTTGAATTTTTAAAGAAACAAAATGGCACTTAGGATGTCAGTGGAGATCCCTCCAAGGGGTTTGCAACAAGGCAGTGTCAATGAGGGCATGTAAAATGGTATGCTGAGTAAGAGTGTAAAAGGTTCCCATGTGGCTTTTATCCACTCGGATAAAAGTGATTACATCACTCTTTATGTAGCAAACTTCATAAAAATGACACATAGTCTCTCACGCTCATCAACAGTGGTTTTTTGTAAGGGCAGCTGTCACTTTTTCCCCGATTGTGTCTGTCTAATTTAGTAAAAACTCTCCAATGGGAGTCCCCAGCTTCTTTTGAAAAGCAGCGAGAATGTTGGAAGGAGGTATTTCAGATTTATGCCTCTTTCCCCCTGAGCGTAAATGAGCAACAGCTTTTTCCTAACAATGTAACCAAAATGTACACATCTTTGCTTTGCTATGAAAATGACACTTTCTGTCACATTGTACAGGGGTTTGCAGAGGACTTTTTTTTGTTTTTTTAAAAAGAGCACATTTAGCTTTCAATACTTACATTATGATGTGAATATTTCAGAAGGACTGACAAAATCTGAAGACAGTTTCATTTTTCTTTCTTTCTCCAAGTTTTATCTGAGATTGTTAATTATCGATTTCATTGAAGTTGTTAACCAGCTCCACAGGGTTCAAATCTCATCACTAAAGCCTTTGATACGAAGACATTTTAAGAGGCAGTGTTACATACTCGTAGAATATTTATCACTGTTTGTATCATTTCACATTTTTCCTCACGGCCTATCTTTCCCGCCAGGATTGACTAAACACACATTTCTTTCCGTGGTGGGCTGCTGCACACACGCTATTGCAAGTTGGCAAGCAAGAGCTGCCAGCAACCACAACAGGGAGCATTACAACCACAGTTTCCTGCTGTCAGTCACTGAGCTGCTGCAGTGGAGCAACTGGACACCTCAATGGCAGATGATGAGTGTTTTCCATTCAATTACCCCACCCATATTTTCCCAGGCAGCCAGTGATTTATCCCAGCGGTTTTTCTAGTCAGAGGTTGGCTTTCCCAGCCGCTGCCGCCACTTTATCCCAGTTATCAACCGTCCACAATGTATTCAGTATCAGTCATCTGTGCTGATACAGAGGTTTGTCTGTAATCTTGTGTATCTACACATCTTTCTTTTTAAAGCTGCTCTTATCCATGTTTTTATACGGGTCACAACAACGGGTCAGATGGCTACATATAATGTCAAAGGAGCTGCACACAGTGATGAAGCACAGAGAATTATCACCAGACTCCACAGTTCCCCTCTGCTCTCTTGTTGTGGTTTTATGGCCTGCAACTTTAACGCTGTGGTTCACTTTCTCCACTCATAGAATTGTTTTTGGCTGAATCAGGCTGGTGTTTTTAGCGAAGAACCTCCACTGGACACCGGCGGACATATGAAGTTAGCAACTAGCTGGTTGCGTTTAGTAGTTAATGAGCCAGATGTTTCAGTCAGGAGTTGAATAAGACCAAATTAGAGCAAAAAGAAAGTTTTACATTTGTCTAGACACTGAAATGTAAATGTTTGCAGTTGTAAGTGAGGGATACATCGATAGAGTATATATTTTCTTTCTTATGGTGAATGAATGCACTTATTCTAGGTCACTTTGGACAAAAGCTTCTGCCAATGCCAATGTAATTTAATGTGGAAATGTCAGCACTATTATTTATAAATGTCAGTTACTGCACAATGAACTAATGAAAGCCTGAAGTTTGTAGACTGTTGTCTGGATTGAATCAGTTCTGGCCTAGATTTAATTTAAAGAGGATCCCCGTGGGGAGATGCCGCTTGGAGAGCGAAGTCTGTCATTGTGATGGATACCTGTTCAGTTTTTAAATTAGTTATGTGACAAATGCAAGGAAGTTGCAGAAAGAAAGAACCCATGCAACACACTTATTTGAGAGCTTAGATGTCTGTTGTTTTTAAACATGCAGTGGCAGCTGAATATCTGTAACGGATTATAGTATCTATATAGATATAGATTTTGATAAATGTGAGCTTGAAGAGGCAGAGGTCTTGCCAAACTGAAGGAAACCATATTTGTGACACACACATACCTGTCACAGTTATTGGTAAACCCATTTATACAAGGTTGACACCGCATTCTCACATGCATATGCACACTGCATTATGTGCAGCCTGATCAAAAATTAATGGAGCAGAAATGTCCTTGAAAGTTAAAAGATGCCTGTGAAATTGCAAATCAGGAGCCAAAAATTGCCCTCTGCTAAATTGAAGTACCCTTTCTGCATTTCACCCTGTCAACATGTAATTTGTTGATTTGTCAAATATTCACACTTGAACGGTTAATCTGTCCCCTGTGGGCCACTGTAGGCAAATTGTGGCTGAGCAGTTTGTTCTAGTGCATTCTGGGTGAGAAAAAACGGAGACGGCCTTTGTCACAAAACAACAGCCTGCAGTAGTAGGGGGAAAAATGATAAATGCAGTCGGCTGCAGGGGAAAAATGCAGAGCCAATATTGAGAAAAATAGAATGGTTTGATGTGGACTGGTTTGAACACGGAGGGAGATTCATTGTCTTCTTCTTTTTGATCTCTTGCCAGTTAAAAAAAAAAAAAGTTTGACATTTTGTATATTAATACAACACCTTACAAAATGAACATATATCCATATTTGGTTAAAATAGATCAAAAAATTACAGTAAAAGTTCAATCAAAAATAGGAAGTACACCCTCCGCATACACCTTAAAGCCTAAAAACCACTGTATCTATCAATCCCAGTGTCTCTTTATATCCACACTACTTAAATATCCTGTCCAATATAATGGGTGTCAGTTTAACTTCACATCCTGCAAGTGATGTGAACTCGCTTATGGCAGGAAGTGATTAGGAAAGATGTAGAGCGCCATTAGGCAAGATGCTGAGAGGCTCACACACAGATGTCTTATTAAAATAATAAACAATGACCGCAATAATGCTTAATGAGGTTAGGAGCTCAAAAAAAGGGGCTTGGTTTTTGTAAAGATCTACGGCAACACAATAGAGAATCACTTTTCTTTTTGTCTCATGCACTCTCTGACTCTTCGTTTCTCATTCTGTCTTGAGCACACACACACAGATGTAAACATTTTTAAGACAATTGGAATCTGTGTACATATTGATTGTGGCTTGCAGCACCGGAAAAGACTTTTGAGGAGAAACTTTTTGGAGAAACATGAAGTAGTTCGAGTGGAAGGTATTAAAACTGAACATTTATAAATGAAAACAATTATGTGAGAGCCATAATAAGAAAGGCAATTTGCAGATATACACTTCTGGGCTACTTTATTAGGTACGCCTATGCAATATAATGCAATACCTTCTCTATGTAATAATAACTATGTGTTCTTTGAGCATTTCAAGGAAAATGACAGCTATAAATAAGATTTTCCATTTTTCTTCTTTATGGTTAACTCCAGCAGTCTCAACCATATTTATAATAAACAATCTCAACTCATCCGAACAATTGAATAGCTTTAACACATCCTTTTCTCTTTCTTTCCCTCTTCTATTCCACTTTCCCCACAAGTTCTTCGACATCGTCTCCCACCGCTTGTGTATCTCACTGACTGACTAGAGTCGCAGTGATGGGGACGGGACGGCATCTGGGTCTGGATGCGGACCCTGGTCCGCCTATTAGTGACTTCTGCCATAAAGGAATGCGCATGGTCAGCAACAAAACTCAGGTTGGAACCGTGATTGATTGGTGTTAAGGGGCCCAAAGTGTGTCGAGAAATCATCACCACCAGCCTGGACTGTTAACAGTAGGCAGGTTGAGTGGATTCATACTGTTAATGCCAAATTCTGACGCTACCATCTGCATGCCACAGCAGAAATCCAGATTCATCAGACCGCGTTACGTTTTTTGCCCACTGCAGCCTAGGATTTCTGTTCTTGGCTGACCCGACGTCTCTGACGTTTCTGTCTGCAGAACTGCCGCTCACTGGATGTTTTTTTGTTTTTCACACCATACTGAGTAAACTCCACCGAATGTTGTGTTGTGTTGTGTGTTGTTGTTTTTGTGTGAAAATCCCTGGAGATCACCACTTTCAGAAATACTCAAACCAGCTTGTCTGGCCCCAACAATCATGCCAAAGCAAAGTCCCTGAGATCACATTTTTCCCCCATTCTGATTTCATGCACTGCTGCCAAATGATTGGCTGATTGGATAATTGCATGAATAAGCAAGTGTTCCTAATGAAGTGCTCGGTGATTGTAGATTGAAATGTTTTAAATATTCTTCTCCCCTCCTGTTTGTAAACGGGGTGGGGGATCTCTCAATCAGTCCCGTCTACGACTGACTGAATATGTTTTGGAAAATTGTTTTTGCTAATGTTAATAGTTTTAGTAGTTGAAATGTTTCAGTTTTTGAAATGCTCCTTTACTTCTATTTTCAACATCATGGCTGATGGCTCTCAGCTGGAGTTAATGAGTATGTGGAGCACGGCACAATTTTGACAGCGTGGCGTCAAAACATAGTGAGTGGATCTTGTAACATTTAGCTTTTCACAACAAAACTTTGAAACTTAGTTAGCAGCTTAGGAAGACACACTTTAACTCAGTAGCAGTACAGTAAATTGGAAAACAAGCAAGAGAGCTGCTACAAACCATGTGAAACCTCAGCATATGTAATCATTGTTACAAAATACTCAACTGTTTTTGAAGATTTAATTCATTGACATCAGTCACATTTTGCTCTCCTAACCTCACATGATGTTGTTCCAACCTACTGAACCTACTGTTTTAACAGGCAGAAGACCACTTTAGCGGATTTTTGGAAACCCAGTGGATTTGTGACAATAGATTTTTTGTTACCTGCACAGGGGATTATGCTCCCAAATCTCAGGTATTAGTGGGTTTACAGGGGGATTACATATTGTACTTGATTTACGGTCGGTCCGAAAAGATAATGCACCAGTATAGAAGCAAGTGTAATTCAAAAATAAATAAATAAACACAAATAAAAGTAGCTATATCCTGAACAAACGTAAGGACAAGCAGCCGAAGCATTAATCATCTTGGAGATTCTGTGTACTGTCAAGAGTGGGTGGTTTTCCCTAATGGCCTAGAAATACGTGACTGCGGCAAATTTGTAACACTGGTTCATTGTTCAGCTACATACTGAAGATACTGAGGCATTCATCCAACGGGAAGTCCTTTTTTATATTGTGAGAAATGAAGCTTCACACTGGGGCCCAGTCTCATTAACATAACATGTAATCTTGTCATGTGGGGCCCCCTCACATCTCACAGACTTTGCATAAGGACTTAACAGTGCCACACAAGTCAGATTTGCATGAAACTGTTATAGTCATGATAACTCAGAAAGCTCATTATGCAGAGTAAATACAGTAGATTCTTTGTAGGTAAGTTTTTTTGTGTGTGTCATGTACACACACCAAGCTCACAACTACTTACAAGACACCACAACATCATATAAGACAACAAACAGAACTACGAAAATAAAGAGCAATTTAATAATTTTTCACATTTCACATGCCATAACTTCTGTCTTATGTTGGTCTACTGCAAATATTCATCAACTACTGTATAATAAGTAGCTGTCCTGCTACTTTTTATGGTCCTAATTTCCAGCCCTGCTGACATGATATATTTCCTCTTTCAGTTCAATCAAATGTTGTTCCTGTATGGATATTATTTCATCATATATACTGCATTTTCTGTTTATAAACTGATTGTTTCAGCTATAATGTGAAGTAACTGTTCTGTTGGCTTTTTGTGGTGACTAGATTAAGTTTATAATGGTTTTCCGGCCTTCCCAGCTTTTTCACACAGTGGGCAAGGGAAATCAGTGACCCAACTAGGGCTTGAGTTGTTGCAGTGGCTGATGCAACAATGCACGATGAAGATCGTGCTTGCACTTGCTAAGGAACCTGAGGCCATTTGTACTAAAATAAATTGTCTAGTTGTACCATAAGTGAAGAAAAAGCATTCCCTGAAGCGAAATTGTCTTGATGACTCAGTCTCTTAATGCATGTACCAGATACCGACAGTACAAAGGGTTTGAATTTTTATCTCCACCCTGGACAGCATATCTCTGCCTCTCTATCCTGGGCTTCTTCAGTGTACTTGTCATGAAAAGTAAAAAAAAATCCAGAAGATATTCAAGGAGGATGAACTCTCAACCTTCTATAGAAAAGTGTCTGCTGGAGAGAGAGTCAGGTTTCACTATAGCTTCACTTCTTGCCCGCTGACCTCCTCACAGCTTGACAAGGACTTGGATTTTACAAAGTCAAGCTGTTGCACAAGGACTCTGCAAAAAGAAATACACAGTACATTGTAAATTATTTAATTTATAACTGCTATATATATTAACCTCGACTATCTTACACTGCTGTGCTGCTTGGCAAGAATGCATTTATCTTAGCCAAAGTGTTGAACCTGGGCCATGCAGAGACTGAAAAACAAATGCAATTCACTGCTGCAGTCAGCTCTGTTGAGGTCAATACACACATAAGTTCATACTGCATGCAGAGATAAATACAGACCAGCGCTGCAGACACTAAATACTGATGTTCAGTGATGTTCTAAAGAGTATTACTTTAGTTGGTGACTTTGGCTAAAAGCTAAATTCCCATATTTTTTCAACCTGGAGCTGGAACAGCTGTTTAAAAATTAAAACGTAGCCTGGATGTAATGCAAGTGTTTACGAAGTGAAGATTTACACATCACTACATTAAAACTATTTCTTACATAGAGATTAGTTGTTACTAAATATTTATACCCAGTTACACTGCCGGGTGTAACTGCTGTGTAACTGAACCAATGGACAAAGCTAACGTTAGCTTAGTGTGAGTGAAAGAGGTATATGGTCGATGTATCTGAACTGACACTTGATTAAAATGCTGTTTAATAATGATCTGAACTAGAGAAATACCCTGAATTACAAACTATCATGCTAGTAACATTAGATTGACTCATCAAATAATTAATGTCAGTTAGGTTAGCGTAATCAGATCCCACTCATTTGAAACGAATATTATGAATTCTTAAACACATACTTCTCCATGTCTTCTCCATGATAGAAATTAAGAGCTAATTTAAAATTATAATACAAATTTGCAAATGGCACTTACGTTTAATATATTACGTGACTTCCTACAACTGTTATTTTTGGAAGATATGTGATACTATAAGGACGTTTTTTACTGCTGATTTCTTTTGATCAGGCAGCCTTTTACCCGGATTTACTACATACATCCAGAGTATCGGTCAGTCCAACTTATATTTACTGCCTCCAATTAGATCTATTGTAGGTTTTAACATTTGCCCCAGTCCAAACAAAAGTCAACAAAGAAATTAGCTGGATTAGCTGTTTTTGCTAACAACAGGATTGATCTATTTGTAGGATTATCCAAGATAGCTGTATGGTTAGGTAGCCAGCAAATGTTTTTTTATCAATGCCAATATCTACATTTATCACTTATTTTATAAATATAATGATTATAACTTCAGCAGAGATAAAAGTGAAATGGCTGAAAAATAAATGTTAAAGAAGAATTTTCATTATGTGTCCTTTTATGATTGTGGCCATTCTGACTAAGGATCATGCTAACTTTGTACTTGCCCCCTTTTGTTATAGAGATTTGGGAAGTACAAATCTAGCATACCTGGGCAATCAGCACCTTCTTTCTAGGGTTCTAGCTTTCTAGATAAATTCAAATTGAATAAATCATTTTCAGTGCTTGTGTCTGAGTCCAAATGTATGTAAACAAAGAAATCAGACACCTAGATTAACGAGTTGCATAGGCATCTACTTATTGGGAAGCCAGCTAACCAAGGAAGCTAGCTTGCAAACTACCTATTCATCTGCAGCAATAAAAAACATTGGTTACATGTCCTCTCAGATATAGTGTGGTTCTACTAAAACAGAGGTATACAGATTTAAATACTACAATTTTGGTGTTAGAGGTAACAGCGTCTTAGAAGCGGGTGTGTTTTCACTGTTTTGGGAAATCGATCTTTTCTTGGGACAATAAACAGATTGGTTTACAATGAATTTATACAGAAAAGACAGCTTTAATTTGAGTGTGACTTCATTTGTTTTGCTGTGATTAATTTTCTCTTTGTTTATGGTAACAGTGCCTGCAGCAGTTGAGCATCCGCCTTTTCTTTCCTTTCACAAACATGTGAAAGTCTGATTTGTAATTGCGGTTGACAACACTTTAACCCACTTTGATTGCATTTTACAGTATTGAAGTATCAAGAAAATAGCATGTTTAAAAATATTTTAGGGCTATTCATTCTCTGTTTATCATTTAGTACCCTTTCACCACCCTGTTTCACTCGTGTGTTTTCCATTTAAACTTATAAAGTGGCAAGCTATGAAAGTTTGAGGGCAGATGTTGTTCAGTGTGGAAACAAGAGTTATAGGGTTTGTTATCTATTTTTTAACGGAACATATTATTAACATCACACATCCTGATTTGTCTTTCAGTTGTAGACTCGTTCCAAGCTAAACATTTTTGGAACAGGACTTCTCAAGAAGATGACATAGCTACCGTACATTGTTGAAGCTATATCTGCCCTCTTCATGTGTATGTAAACAATGAAATAATGTTCTTTCTGGTGTCTTGTCTTGCAGTTGGGTGAGGACACTTTCAACCGTGCCAAGCTGTTGAATGTTGGCTACACGGAGGCTCTGAAGGAGGCAGAGTACGACTGCTTCATCTTTAGTGACGTGGACCTGATCCCAATGGACGACCGCAACCTCTACCACTGCTACGACCAGCCGAGACACTTCGCCATCGCCATGGACAAGTTTGGCTTCAGGTGAGGTGGTGATGTGATTTCAGAGCAGACGAGGTAGCATTGTACCTGACGTCTTGGTACATATTTTTGCTTGTATTACATTTGCCCTAATAAGTCTTGATGTTAAGGAACACTTTTCAGGTTGGCTCTGTACCTCCCTGCCTTTCGAAATTATTACTGTAGATCACCCTCCGTTTGCTGTACACGTATTTTGTAAAATATAAATATGTAGAATTTTAATATGCAACTGGCTGCCTAAGAAAAAATGTAAGAAATGGCCTACAGTTTTTGTTATGACAGACAATTGACAGAGCAGTATCTAATTTGACTAAATCTCATTATACTTTGTAATCCTTGTCTGTAGCCTAAATTAGCGTGAAAATGCACCACAGTTCACTGCTGCCAATTTTGATTTGGTCATACTTCTCTAGTCCTAACAAGAACATGTTACAAAGCATAACTAACAAGTCTAGACTACAGCAAGTGAAAAGACCCTTGTTAACTCTCCAGACTGTTTGTGAACACCGGACCTGCTAAATCAACCTAGATGAAGCATGTTGCTGAAGGATGTGTCGACTGTAGCCACTGTTTCTGAAGCGTGAAGGAGCCATACAACAAAATCTTTGTGTGTCTCTGCGGTTACTGACTCAGTTTGCAAAGTGCAATTTTTGCAGGTAAATTCACCAATGAGGATCAGAATCCATCACACAAAAAAAAACACAATACACTTTGAGTAAAAATAATAAATACACATGAAACAATTAGTCGAGTAATCAATCAACAGAAAATCATCTGCAATTATTCTAATAATCAATTCATTTTTTGGGTAATTTTGAAGTAAAAAATATGAAACATTATCAATTTCCAGCCTCTCGGCTATGAGCATTTACAGCTTTTCTTTGTCCTGTGTGATAATAAGCTGAATATCTTGAGGCCTTGTGTGTTGGTCAGACAAAACAAGGCATTTCATGATCTTATCTTGAAATGTGGGAATTATGATTGACATTTTTTTTTTTTTTTACCATTATCAAACAATTAAAAACAATAATAAAGAAAATAATCAGCCTATTGTTGAAAAATAAAAGATAATTATTAGTTGCATCCCTTATAAACATTTATACATCAATATATACATGTTTTTTTGTCTGTTTGAAACTGAAACACAGAATGATGCTGGAGAGCAGTAGATAATCCTTCCATGAATAGCAAACATCTACAGAATAAAATAGCCTTTGGTCAAATCTCCAGCTTGTTATCAGAAGAGTTAACTGTATCCCGACAGTCAGCACTGAATTTTTGGGTCCTGTTTTAGTTGTGTCTTTTGCATAATGACACCACACCTGCCCTTAATTATCTAAAAGCACTGGAAGCATTGATTAATGGCCTAAACATGGCCAGTGAATGTGACCTACTCATCCAAGAGCTGTCAGTCCACAAGAGTTATCCTACTGAAAACCCTCAGGGGCCACAGCAGCCCCCTGATATAGTGCTCAATAAGCTAATGCTGTCTGGCAACAAATACGATACCAGGTGGTAAGCAAGGTTGTAGTTCGTATTTGCAGTGAATCAGTACAGACTTTAAATAGTTTCATCAGACTTTTTTTTGCTCCCAGAAAATGAAGAAAATGGGATAAAAGTAAAAGCTTGACGGTTAGAGTGAGTGGAAGGTCACAGAATTGATTGTAGTTAATTGCTGATGTAAAAATCAGATCATTGTAGCGGATTGGCTCCCAAGGTTAATGTGGTCTGAGTCAGCCCACCAACTTTTTTTGTTTGGTCTTTCCAGTTTTATATTTTAGGAAGCTGCCAAATTAAAGGAAAAAGTCAGCGACTGTGAAGGAAGGAAATAAAAAAAATTAAAGAAAACACCTAAGCTGTCTCCACTGAGTGAAAACTTGTAATTTGGCTGTGGCATTTCAGGAAGACAACCCTAGCTGCTTCCAAATGTAAAAGCACTGGAAGTTTTTTGATAAATGGTGAAAACATTGGGAGTGAAAGTCAGGTCACATTAACTGCTACTCCATTACCTTAGCACCTCACAACACTAACAGCTGTCTGAGCAGAACGGGTCACCTTGACGTCCATTTCACAACAAAGCTCTTTCAAACCACAAAATATAGTCACTCACGGACATCATGCAATGTATTAAATTATGTTCCCATTATATTAACATAATATTGTGGATGTTTATGTACTTGTTCACTGCTTGGGCATATAGTATGAGTCTGCTACAGCCCATTTAGACTTTGACAGAGATCTAAACCTTACAACTACCACAGTGATTTACGTGGGTCAACATTGTCAATTTTAAGGAAAAATTATGTGTGTGATTGTTATGGCTCTGCGCCTGATGATTCCTCTAGTTACTGTGTGCACAAAATAAAATTCATCCTTAAACAACACCCAAGATCATAAAAAACATATATACGCTGCTCTTCAGAAATACCCTATAAATTACATTTTATCTTGCCCTGTGTATTAATCGTAAAGTTTCTGAGCTTCATTCTAGATTTCCTCTTTCCATTGTATCTTATGGATCTTTAGTAGTTTTTGTTTAACCATATTTATATTACACTGCAAATGACTCATTAAAATAAAATGGAAATCAGAAAGTGAAACTGCAGCCTCAAAGACAGACCTCAGACTCTCTCACCCTTTCAGCAGCTGTTTCTCTGTCTAGTTGCTGCTGATGGGCGTCTTTTTCTGACTCCAACTGCCCACTCAGCGCCAGTCTCCAAAGATACTCTACCTGTTTTGACAGAGACTCATTCTCTTCAGTCTCTGTCTCCTGCCTGGTGGCGAGCCTTGAGGTTTCTCTCTACAGGGCCTGACTGACCTCTTCCTCCACCCTGAGCTTTACAAGCTTGACAAGCTCAAGGTTGGTTGAGGTCACTTCTTTCAGTTCTGCTTTCAGACTCAATTCCTGATAGAGGGCATTTTGCTCAATCCTCAGCTCCTGGATCAGCTCCTGATCCTCTCTCACCTCTTCAGCGTGAGACTGTTTCTCTGCCAAGAGTTGCTGCTGATAGACGTCTTCTTGCAGCTGCAACTCCTCGCTGAGTTTCTTCTGGAGTTCGGTGTTAAGGTACTCTGCCTGTTTTGACAGAGACTTGATCTGATTAGTCCCTGTCTCCAGTCTGGCAGACAACTCACTGATCTTCTCCTCCTGACTGGTACTATGTTGCTCTGCTTTCTGGAGCTGAGACTTCACCACCTCCATGTAGGTCCTCAGCCCAGGTTTTGGAGCCAAAGGCTGATAGAATCCATCTAGATTACATTGTTGTCACTGTCGGCATTTTTTTGTTGTGTCCATTCAAAGATTTCTGTCTCTCAGATTGATGTGTCACCTATTGAAATGTCTGAAATGAAATATTTCTGTTGAACAGTTGCTGCTGTACATACACACCTGGTGATGTCATAGAGCACTGATGTCATGTTGTTGCTTCGATGATCAAGTTAAAAAACTTCCACAGCTCTGGTTCTTTCCTTCCATGGTTACCTTGGTAACTTGCTGTTAACATGGTAACCATCCATGGTATAGGAAATCTCTAGCTGTGTCTCGATCCATGGGCTGCATCCTTTGAAGGATGCAATTGAAGACCAATTCCGTCGCAGTGGTGCAACGAGGCTGCCCCATTTCAAGACTCTTTCATAGGCGGCCAAGAAATGCGTCCTTTGTTTCCCGGGCAACAAAGGATCCATTGGGTGGATCATTAGCAGGCTAACCTATCCCAAGATTCATTGCATACTGGACCTGACCGTCTTATTTTGATTTGGCCTTCGCGGTTGACGATAGCCACAAAGGCCATGCCCTCATAGACTACGTTCTTCGAAGGTTGCAACTCCTGATTTGAGACACAGCTTCTGTCCCTCTGTCTGTATTTCAGTTTTCTCGACAACCACTCATCCAATAAGACTCTGTCAACACTGCACTTCCATGGGTCCTCAGCAAAGCAGAGTTTTAAGTCCAAGTTGAGAAGTCCCACACATTAAACTCGCCCATGACTGATGAAAAACTACAGATGATGGTGCAAACAGCATATTTATTTCACATAATAGAACATCTTTTATATTTTTTGTCCCTTCTAAATTTATATGTTATTGCCAAATTTCTTGCCATTGCTGTGTCTGAGCAGCATTTCATGGAGCAGTTTATGGAGCCACAACTGTCGAAGATATTATATAAGAGTTTTGTTTATCCTCTCTTTAGCGAGACGTAATAAAAAATTTAAACTAAGTTCTCATAGTTCTCAAGAAAAACATCCAGACAGTATATCAGATTCTCTCCTCTCTGTCTCTGTCTCTTGATCTTCTTCTCCCCTAGCATGTGTCCTTTTTCAAGCACACACACACACACACACACACACACACACACGCGCGCGCACACACACACTCCTCACCATATTGTTGCTGGGAGAACTTGTGTAGAAACATACGGTCTCATTAATTTCTGCTTGTCATCTTTCAACAGGGAGCTGTCATACGTTTGACAACACATACTATACAGAATATACACACACACAGACTCACACTCACACACACAAACACACGCACACACACACACACACACACGCACACGCATGCACATATGCATCGCCCTCTGGTTAGTCTCCAGGCGGCTGTCATGACACTCCCAGTTGACGTCCGTCCCACTCCACCAGTCTCACGACTTTTGAGGAAAAGATAAAAAAAACATTTGTCCACCATATTTTGTCCAGTATCTACACAAACACGCACACACACACACGCACACACGGACACACGCACACACGCACACATATACAGTACATATGGCTGGTATGTTCATGGAAAGAACACAAGACGCTTCCCCATCATTTTATTGTTCTTTCTTACCATCAGTCTTTCCTCATATTAATTTTAGTTTTGCTGTTTTCTTGTATTTCTTCTCTTCATTTCCTCTGTTCTGGTCTTGTCTTTTCCTATTTGTCCATCAAAGTTCATATAGCAGGATTCATGTGGAGACACTTGTTATTAACTTTTGCATTATTAGACATTAATAATATAAATGGCAGATACAGAATGTAAGTCATCAAAGACTCTGTGGTATGGAGAGAAATATTTTACAGTTATGTATGACAGCTTGTCTGTAATTCATGGGATTCACAAATGCATTGTCCAGTACACAGTTTAACAATAAATATGAATATGAATAAATATCCACACATATCAGGCGATCTGTGCACATCTAATAATCTGTAAATCAGTGCAAAAGAACATTTTTAGATGCACAGGAAGCTTTTCGAAATCAAATTTTATTAGATTTATGAACTTCAAGTTGAACATACATTATATATGTAAAACACTGGTATTTATTCAAGTTGCAATGTATTTATTTGGAAATTTAGTTGTGCATTTTTTTGTGGATTAGACCAAGCACCATCAAATACCCACAAATCATCGTACCTATTTATAAAACTTGAAGATCATATGACATTTATTTGTCACCATTGTTGAGACTAATTTCTCTCCCTACTCGGAGAACAGAACATGGATGGAGAGTGTTTGCTTGTTGTCTGCTCACTGACAAGAGGTTTTTGCATAAATACCACGGCCCCTGTTTATACCCGGCCATTTCATGTGTCATTAGTGGATTATATATGGATATGGATTATCCACTTAGTGTTAAAAAGGCAACCAAAAATTATCCTCTTAAAAATGCATCCAAGACAAGACACATTAGGAAAAGATCTGACTGCCTAAAACATTTCAAGAGGTTATTCAAATGTAAATCATGATCCATCTCTGCAAGCTGCGTATGAAAAACCAAAACTCCTCTTAACGCCTCGCATCATGTGATGTTGCTGTCCAGGAATCTTGAACCTCAGATTAACAAGCAGTGAGAGGCTCCACTGGACAGTATTCGCTTCTACTGCATCTACCACTGACTGTAAGAAAGGGAGAAGGGATTGTTGTTATTATTAGCTATTTCCTGTGTGGGTAGACATTTTTATTTGATGTCATGTCACAAAATGTTGTGCCTGTCCTACTGTACGAACACAGACTTTAAGGGACTTTTTGTTCTCTTCCTGCAATTATATGGACAAGCCAATCCCAACTTCCTTTGTAGTTGTACTGGATATGATAGGGTGTTTTCAAACCCATATTTGGTTTGCTCTGTTCCAAATCATTGGATAAGTTCAGGTCAGACCTCAATTCATTCTCCATCTCGCTGTTAAT
Source organism: Seriola dumerili (assembly GCF_002260705.1). Classification (NCBI taxonomy): domain Eukaryota; kingdom Metazoa; phylum Chordata; class Actinopteri; order Carangiformes; family Carangidae; genus Seriola; species Seriola dumerili. Next base: position 4,534,072 of record NW_019174546.1, on the reverse strand, counting down.
GTATGTTGATTTTGCTCATCACCACATCCCTGTATACCAGGCTATGGGAGCCCTAAAGCTCAGATTTGTCAAGTGCACCTTATAGTGAGGTCAGATAGAGGTCAGATCACTTTGCTACCACAAACAAACTGCTGCAGAATTCATTTGTGACTGAACTGAGACCACCGCTTACCTGAATGGGTCTGCTGTGTTCAGATCTTCTTAAACGAATCGTACCAAGTGGGAAAATTAGTCAGACTAACACAGGCTTTAAAAAGCCTTTAAATGAGTGTTAAAGTTACTCAAGCTAGCATTTAAAAAAATCAAATAGCTGTGTCATTTTCAAATAATGATAATACAAAGACAAAACTGTGGTTAGAAACGATACTCTCGTGTTAAAAGTGATTTCTGATTTGGGTTCTCACTTTGCTCTCTGAAAGTTTGAGCTCAGTTTGCACAAAAAGGGAAACGGATATCTTCCTACGTTTTTTTTTTTTTTTAAACCAAAAAACTAATATCTCTTTGTTCCAAAAAAAAACAACACAGCAAAATTTCCATGGAATTTAATCCTGTTTGACAGAAGTGGAGCAAGTAACTGAGGCTGCCAATGAAACCTGTTGTTTGTTTATGCGATTCTATTTCTTTTGTAATAACAAAGTCATTTAAAATGCGACATCTGAAGCCTGTGAAATATAATTTCTTCTTGTCACCTGTCCTCAACTGCTCCCTCATAACGTCTCTCCCCTCTCACCTTCTCTCCCATCTCTTCCTCTCTCCTCTCCTGCAGGCTGCCCTACGCAGGCTACTTTGGAGGAGTTTCAGGCCTCAGTAAAAAACAGTTTCTGAAGATCAACGGCTTCCCCAACGAGTACTGGGGCTGGGGGGGAGAGGACGACGACATCTACAATAGGTAAGTGTGGAAATATATCGCACAAGCTTTTTCATTTTTCAGAAAGGCAATAAAGTTTGAACAACTGAAACTAAACTTAATTACTTGTCAAGAGTAGCATTTTGCAACGAGTACACCACACAGAATATACCATCTGTCAGGGTTATGTTTGGTTGTCTGTTTGGAATAAAATCCTTGTCAGACCACCAGCTGCAGTGCAGGCACACACACACACATACACACACACACAACCACACACAACCACACACACACACAACCACACACACACACACACACACACACACACACACACACACACACACACACACACACACACACACACACACACACACACACAGTCACGGCACTACACGACACGACACCACGACACAGTCAGCCCATGGCAGCAATCACACACACACACACACACACACACACACAGTCACGCACACACACACACAGAGTCACGCACATGCACACAAATATGCACAGTATTTCAGCCTCTACTGGCGACTGTAGTGGTAAAATGTGGTGAATCAAGTCTCTGAAAGTGACACTGAAGTTCTGCATGGAGTGGGTGATTTATTATCAGCTTTCGGAGAAGGAGAATGACTCGTAAATAATTTAACCATTTGAAGCACTTGAGAAGCAGCTTTAAATGAATCGCTTTAGCTCAGTAATGATATTACTGTGGAAGTGAGCTGAAGTCAAACCTGGGAGAAGGATATCTGCTTGACAGGAACACAGAAAGATGAGTGAAGACTGCTTAAATCCATGGAAACACTTACAGGGCCAAGGGCCATTAGTTTAATTTATCATCTACTCAGAGGGTTGTTTGGACTGAAAAGTGTTTAATTATCTGGTGAACTTATGATCTGACTATTAAACAAATGATGACTGCAATAATGCATCATCCATCTGTTTTTGTACTATAGGAATACAATAAATAAGCTTTAAGTTTGATAGCATGAAAATATGGTACTGAAACTTTTCATGGCACCTGAATGACAACTGAAGTTTATATATATATATATATATATTCCCTGATATCCGCTCAGTTAAAGTACACGTGTTACCTTCGCCACTCATATCAACAAACAGGACATGTCTGCTTCATATCACTGCAATAAACTGAAATAAACATTTAAGGTCACGTAAAGATTTTCGCAAATGAGAAAATTTCTTTCAGTCACATAAACACAGCCGTTTGCTTTCAGAGATCGAGGCTTGAGTACACTAATTATAAACACACACAAAGCTACACACACTCAAACAGCAGGACAAAATGCGACCTCCATATTTATTGTATCTCTATTCTTCACTATCTGTTTTTTTTCTTTTTCCGTGCCTGTGTCCCGCTGTCACTCTCACACTGTGAAGCTTATCTTTCTCCTCTCGGTGTAATAGCATTATGAGAGAACTGAAACTATATAATATAAAAATGACATTTGAAAATTGCTGGGTTTTTTTTTTTTTTTTTAGAATGGACTGTGTCTGTCAACATAGTATTGAAGAGATTACAGCTGTTTGTCAGCGTCTGGCAAGATGCGATAAAAGAGATCTATGTGTGGTTCACCGCGCAGTCGTGTTGTGTGTGCATGTGTGTGCGCGCGCAATTATGTGTCTAAGGATGACAGATAAAGTTAAACCTCAAACTTTTTATTGGATGATAGCTGCACTAGGCCATTAGATGCTGTAGATTTCCCTCAAGATATTTTCTGCTCTCCAACTGAGCAATTTCAGCTTCTATGAAATGTGAAGTGACATGCAGGAACATCATTAAAATCACAGTCAAAAAAAAAAAGAAGAAGTTTAGACCTTGACTTCTGCTACTCAAATTCACCTCAATTTTCAAATTTCTATTGTAAATCTCTACTAAAATATTCATGTGAAATGATTTGTTTTTTTATGTATTTCAATGAATAAGATACAAACTGAACAAACAAAATGACATCCTGATGAGATATGAATCAAAGAGCAAGAGCTGTAGTCTTAAATAATTAGAATGATGGCTAATTGAATTGCCTTCAATTTCCACGACTGTGTGGGGTCGGTTGCGTTAATGATATCAGTGGGGCATCTGGTGCCGTAGCAGTTTAGATCCCAGCCATGCAGTTCCTGCAGTAAGTCCCTGGAGTCCATCTTGGGGCATTTGATGCATGTCATCCGCCATCGCTCTCTCTCCCTCGTCTTCTGTCAGCTGTGTACCAGAGGTTTTTAAACTGTGATACACATATTTTTTTCTTTTAGATTCAGTGTAACTTACACTTTTCAAGGATATCATTATCTCCGATGTCCGTCACAAATAAACATCCGTAATTTAAATCATAGAAAAAAAAAATACGATCCCTAAAACTAAATAGTTTGCCTGAGAATCATCACGTCTGTACAAACCTGGATAGTCAGTTGATGTTTCAGGTTGAGGGAAAGTGAGTGCACCAAAAAAAGTTTTATTTTCCAACCAACATCAGCAAAGATACTTGGGTGCAACAAAGGTGAACAGCTGACTGTGCAGGAGAGTTCGCAACATATTGAAAATACAGATAGTGACAGTGGAGAAGTTGGCTGTGCTGCAGGAGTTGTTTGAGAAGTTTCTCTGGACATTTTGATCCTTTTTTCTTTCTTTTCTTTTTCAACCTGAGTTGTGAATCCAAGCAGTCTACACTATAAGCCGACTGGCAGTGAGTGTTTGACTGTCGAAGTTTAGATCTGCATTACATTGACATCACATCCAATAATTTGATAACGTTTGAAAAAGGTTGAGTGGTAGCATTGACCATTAAAACCACTTTTGGCTTCAGTTAACACAAGAGCTGAAATAAATGTAAACAAATATCTGGAGGAGAAAATGCAACATGTTCCAAAGCTAAAGACTATTTGTTTTCCAGATGTTGGTGGAGGCCAATCTGAAGCCCTGTAAATGGTGGCCAGAAACCCAATGGGACGTTCATGTTACTCAGTGTCAGGTGGATGTGCACGTGGGAAGTTGTTTGCGAACAAACTTTACTCACATTTGCTCACTCGAGGTCAAAAAATTCTTTAAGAGGTATTTTAGCAGCTGGTTTAAGTTTCTGCTAGCAGGAGCATTTTTATAACAAGAAGAGAGAAGTTGGCATGAGCCGCAGTGATCAGTTTGATGCACCATCTTCAGAGGCTTTAGACAGAACCCAAAGTTAAAACTTGAACTGCTACACAGATCTTACACAGCATCTCTCAGGGATTTGTCTTGCTTCAGATAGATAATATATGGACAACTATAATATCTCAGTGCTAGAAGAAAGTAACGGGAGAGAAATGATTATAAATGTTCCTCAGTATATGGTGTAGACTTTATCTTATTTCTTTATATGCATTCCTACAACTTGTACATTTATCTCTGTAGCGGGGCAATCAAACGACATACCTTCAGTTACATTGACTTGTAAAGGGTTGTGCAGTGAAATTGTGAAAATTCCCAAAGTCGATCTTATAATGAATTTAAGAAATAAATAAATAAATAAAAACACTGGCAGAAACAAGCAAACAGAGCTGAGCATGAAGGTTGTGTATTGCTCCACTCCAAGGCTCACCACCACCACCACCACCACCCCCCCACACTTTGCACCTTCGCTTTTCAGGGCTGGCTTCTTTTAAATCCTTTCATGTAGCAATGTGAAGGGAAATGCCCTTGGAAAACACACTTGGACAAGCTGTGGGAAGAAGACACTGTGTGGATTCAGCTGAGGTTATCAAAGCAAGCAAAATAGTCTCCTACCCACTTTTCTCATGTAAAATCTTGTCATTTCATCTTTGTGGATTTTTAGCTGCGTCTTCAGGGATGGAAAAGTCTGTCAATCCACTACTTTTTATATTCAGACTGAAATGTCTCAACAACCATTGGATGGATTGCTACGGAATTTATTACAGACAGATTTATTATGTTCCCCAGAGGACGAATCCTACTGACTTTGCTGATCCCCCGATTTTGCCTCTGGTTCTCTTTCACGGTTCCCAGAGGGTGAATCTTAATGACTTTGGTGATCCCCCGACTTTTCCTCCGGCACCAGCATGAGCTTGACTTTTGTGGTTTTGAGTGAAATGCCTCAAATACTGTTGGATGGACTCCATGAAGTTTGGTACGGACATTCAATGTAATAACTTTGATTATCTCTTCGCTTCCTGTACAGCACCAACATCAGGTCCATTACTTTACCTGCAGAACTACGCAGTAACATTCCCATCAGCCTTTGGTGGACTTGTTCAGTGCTGCTTAGCAAATGATTACATGCTAACAAGCCCAGCTGTGATGGGGAGCAAAATCAGCATTAGGCATGCTGACACTGTCATTTAGCTCAAAGCAATGCAGTTCCTTTTTACAGCCTCATGGGGTCTCTAGCATTGCTGTAGACTCTTATTACTGTACCCTGTTATTTAAATCCTAAAAGTATGTCCCATAACTCCATATATTTTTGATTAATCTTAGCATAGCATAAAATGTGCCCACTGCCTGGCCCTATGGCAGCAGACAAACAAACACAGATTTTCCCTTCAGGGATCAATAGAAAATTATTAGTTTTATTCAGAGGCATTTGCAGGCATCATTTTTTGTGTGATCTGAAGCTGAAAGGATTCTTACAATACAGACTGTAGCAGTGTGCAGAGGGGAGGGTGGTGTCTCCAGTTGAGTGAACTAACAGGCGAGCCGGCTCAGTCTCTCAGGACGGTAAAATGTTTAGAAGAGAAGGGTACGGGGATGGAGAGATAAAAGAGCAGCGGTATAGACTGGCGACCATGAAATCTGCCCCTTGTTTTTCCTGCGTTGTTTAAAGGTGGCAGTTTTAACCGGTTTGAACCCTGCAAGCAGCCTGGTGTCCGGTAAAAGTATTCTTGAACCCGCCGCTGAACCTCCATCTGCTCATTCTTTGATAGATGATAGAGCATCACCTAAATGAGTAAATTGTTCATTCACACTCTACTTCAGCACCCCTCCATCACTCCTCTCCAAATCCCCCTCCCCCCCCTTGCACCTCTTTGCCTTGTCTCCCTCTCTTGCTTCCCTCCAGCAACTTCCTTTTCTCTGCTGGACTAGATGCCACAGACCATGGCATGGCCACTGACTGAAATGGGTCCTGCTAGCTTAATACCAGCCCGAGGGAGCAAGCTGCTCCTGCCAGCCAGTGCAGCCCGAGCCTGAGGCGGAGAGGACACATGCCACGTACACAGCTGCTAGTGCCACTTGCCCACCCCTGACTAAAAAGTTGGTGGATACTACAGAGAGAAGAAGAAGAAGAGAGAGGAAGGATTTTCTTCCTCAGCATCCTCTCACCCTCTCTGAACATGCAGTAGTAGCCTTGGGTAAAGACCGTGCCTCTCCCCAGGGCTTCCCTGGCAGACCACACTCACTACTTTCCGTGCCTTTCCCCTTCCTCCCTTTAACCCTCCCAGCAGTGGCCTTCAACAGAGCCTGAGCCAGCACCATGAACACATGCAGCCACAGCAGCACAAGGACTGCATGTGTTTCTGTGGAGCCTCGACAGTGGCGTAAGATTACTTTGGCTCAACACTTTGAGTATGCCAAGGCTTTGATAAGTTCAACCACACTTCCAGGTTTGGGTCAGTCTCCAGTCTCCCTCGGGGTCAGGTCAGCAAACACGGTGTTTTAAATCTCATCCTTTGACATATTTTTTTTTATTGATGCGCTCACTTGTGCTTGAACCCAGTAATATAATAATTGCAGGTAAATTTTAGGAAATCAGTAGCCTATGTAAAAATATTAATTAACTGATGCAGGAGGTAAAAATATAAAGCAAATAAAAATACATGATTTTCTTTCAGTTTCCTGTACTTTACTTTAATTCTCAGGACATTATTATTATATTGCTGCTGTTTTTGACCGTGACTGCTTGTTAACTGATGCTGCATAATGTTGCTGCTGGAGTTGGTGTTAGGGTCTATTAGGGTCTGTTCAGGTCGGCTGCATTTTAGATCAGGTGTAATTATCCTCAGGTATAGTTGGATCAGATGTGACTGCACTCAAATCGCCTTTGGATCAGGTCTCTTTTTTATTTGAAAACTAATTTATGCATGTACTTCTGGGTTGGTTTTCAAGGAGCCAGTTCTAGAGATCAGGTCCAACATTTTGGACCCGTGAAGACCCCTAGTAAGGAGAGGTGCGAGAGCTGTGACTGGCCAAGAATACAAATAGCTTTTCTCGGATCCCTCGTCACTCATTCTTTGCCCATTGCAGGTGGTCCGCGATGCAGCAGCAGCTTCAGTCCTCCATCTGTGTCTACACAGGATGTGTTCAGGCACAGCACTGAGTGTAGGTCACCTGCATTATGGCAGCGCTCAGAGACCAATACGCAGTCAGTGTAGTTACATGTGTAAAACAGAACTTGTATATGATTCGGAATGCATTTACACAGGTTTAGTGCAAATCAAAAACGAGCCATTACCCGACCTGTGTAGTACACAGGATTAGTTAATAGGGTTAATAGCAGTGCATGTGTTCTTTACAGTCACATGCACGGCTGAAACGTGTCCTGTGTTGACATGCCGCTACACTTAAGAGACAGTCCTACTGGTAGCATTCTTTCTTTGAATTACACGAGGTTCAACAACATTTCTCAGCTCTGAATCAAAAGATTTTAGAATTGATTTGAACTGCTACAAGTACCAAAGGGTCAGGGTTTGCCACACCAGGGACTTCCAATTCACTCTGCTCTGATTTGACCATTTAATTGTATCAAGCAGTAATTTAGTCAGTCTGTTGTTAAAGTCATTCCAACATGCTCCCTGGACAAATAAAAGCAAGCACCCACAAGTTTTGGCAGGGAGAACTGGTCTCCCTGGGTAAACAGACCAAGCAGGCACATTTTCCTCATGATAGCCAATAATACTATAAATATGACAGTCACAGAGCAGAAGTCAGCATGACACAGTAGAAGGCACCTCCTTCACACTGGAGGAGAATCAATGTAGGGTGAAGATGTGTTGACGGAGGGAAGCAGCAGCAGGCAACAGCAGCGAACACTAAGAGCAGCGTGAATGTGCATAATTTGAAAAATTCAGTGCTTTCTGTCCCAGTCTGTTTCAGAAACTCTCAAGACCCAAAAACAAAATCATATCACTCCGATTCTAAAGCATCTCCACTGGCTCCCCGGTGATTGCAGAATGAAGTTTAAGAGTTTGCTCCTGGTCTATGAAGCGCTTAAAGGTCTGGCCCCAGAATATAATTCCCACATACTTCCAGTTTATTAGCCCAGCAGGCACCTGAGGTCACATGATAATTTCCTCCAAATTTCCACAATTTAAATCTGTAGATAGAGTGTGATAAAGTGTGGAACAGCCTGCCTGTGATTTAAGGTTTGCACACAGTCAACTTTTTTAGATGAATTGAGACATTTTTGTTTAATTAAGCTTTTGTTTTGCTGTATGTGTGTGTGTGTGTTTGTACACATACAGTACATTGATTCTGTCTCTGTTAGTATTAATGTTATAACCTACTTTTTTTTTCTTACTGTTTTTTCACAGTGTCAAACCTTTTGACTTGCTTTTGTACGACATTGTGCTTTACAGATTGGCTTAGTTGAAACATGTAGTAGAGAGAGGGGAATGTTGCCTCTGCTGGAATCTAAGCAGTTCTTTGATAAAAAAAATTTAAAAAAAGCGAAAGGTTCAAACATAAAAATGTATGGTGCGAAGTTAACTATGACACCGAACGTGAATTTGAGCAATAAAGATCCAAGTACAGAGTCTAAAATTCTGTTATTGTATTGTAATAAGATCTGCCGCTTAAATCAATTTACTTTTGGAAACTGGGTCAATTTATGGGCGATCAGCTGTGGTGCCATGTTTTGGATTTACTACAACTCTGATTTGTGGCCTTGACTGGATTCTCCTCCATCAGAACAGCATCCAAGGCTCATGGGTATTTTATTATTCAGAGCTTGTCCATCATGCTGGACAAAATGTGATCTCTTGATTAAAATGTGTGGTCTTAACAAAGACCTCCTTACACTGATATTCTGTTTAAATTCAGGGTCAGAATCAGGTTCGAATAATGTTGGATATCGTCTTTCAGATGTGGTATGTCAAAGGAGGGTTGGAGTACATTATTTGGCTCCTGGCCAAATAATATAGCGAACTGTGAATAATGCTACTGTTTCGTTAATGAACCCCAACCAGCCTGTTTTATCAGAGAAAAGTGTGGAGCTGTGGAATCGCAATGACATTTGGTGAACCCCTAAATCAGTGGCAGAGACATGTGTCAGGTGTTGAGAGTATGAGAAATGATATTTTCTATAACTCCACCTATGTATCACAAGCAGCTCTTAATTTACATGTACGTGATGCCAGTTTTATATCCCCTAAAATTAGATTCAGTCTCAACAACATACATGTGTTACTGAGAAATAAGACAACAGATTCGAGGCTCTGTGGGATCCTTACATTTCTACTGCAACTGCATGTAACCTAACCAGTGATCCGAGACGTGTACAGTTACAGCATGTGACCTTCCCAGTGAAGGCTAGATCTTCAAAACTGGATACAACACAGCCTGCTCGAACCCACCCGCCAAGTATAATGAGGGATGCGCTAATAGAAAGAGTGAGGAGAGAGAACGAGGGAGGGGGAGAGAGAGTGAGGAGAGAGAACGAGGGAGGGGGAGGGGTAGAAAAAAGAGGAACGTGCTCAAGGAAATGAGAAGCAAGAGCAGGGAGTGGAGTTGTGGAAGGAGGAGAAGGAGGGAGGGGAGGGTAAAAGAGGAGTTAAGAGAAATGAGGCACTGAGTGGAGGGTATGGTCCGACAGAACAGGCACAGTCAGCAGCTGCTGGTACACGAAATGCACATGCAATGAAGCAGTGGAGCACAAACCTGTCGAAAAAGTGAGCCAACCTTTATATATACTTGTTTGTAAATCTTTATAATGTGACATTCAGTAAGTGGTATTAACCTGAGGCAGGTTCACTGGAAACTTGACTTAACCGACTATTATCAATAATTTTATATTAGCAAAGAGTGAAATTACTGTGTAATGTAAAAGATGTTGATTTCTTTCTGTTTTATTTGTTTTGGGCTACCTTTGTTAGTTTTTCGGGGAAACTGATGGATGTTGCACCTGTTTATGAACGACTTTTCACTCTTACTACATAATTCCCTCCTTTTTTTTTCCTTAAAAACTAGAAAATAACGAGGCGACTCATTAGCCGTAGCAACAAACACATCTTCCATTTTCCTTATAGTTAGTACCAGATTGTGTAGAGAGCATAAGATTAGGTCTTAAATATATTATTCATATTCCCTTCCAGAACATTTTCCCCCATGTCCCCGATGGGATTCTGTACATTTCTGATATAACACGGATTTTTGTTTATTAGCTTTCAGGTTGTAGTTTATCCACCTTACATCTGTGCTCACACCTCAGACAAGAGATCACTTCTCTCATTTTGGTCGGCTACAGTGTCATGAAACAATCCAATTTAAAAAGTTTTCGTTCTTTCAGTTTATGTGTGAAAACACAACAAGCAGAAAGTTGAAGGTTTTTCACTCTTGCATCAGCCAGATGTGTTCCCACTGAGAGAAAAATATTTCTTTTCTCCCCCTTCTCACACCCACACACCTCACTTTTCTATTACTTTCTCTCTGCTCTGCATCTTCCAAACCGTCCACAACACAATCACCACCGCCTCCGCCTCCTCCTCCTCCTCTGCCTCCGCCTCCTCCTCCTCTCCCATCTCATTTCTGCAGGAAGAGAGAACTGAGGCAGGACATCGGACTTAGCTCCCAGTTCTCCTCCACTCCATTGCTTTAATGCAATTAACTCCACTGGTGGGAATAAGAGAGAAGAGCTGGAGAAATTCCTTATTAATCCAATCAAATAGGTCCATGGTCTGTGTGTGTGTGTGTGTGTGTGTGTGTGTGTGTGTGTGTGTGTGTGTGTGTGTGTGTCTCTACCCCACACACACACACACACACACACACAGTCCTCCTCTGCCTTGGGCTGCAAATAAAACTGTTCATGGTAGATCATTTGAGCAGGCAGATATTTTTCTAAGGAGAGAGAAGTTCACTCTATTTCACAAAATTAGGAGCTTTTCGAATGGACAAGGTGCTTTTATTAGTGAAGTAGACTATGCCGCCTAATGGATTCACTGTAGTGCATCTGCAGCTGCGTGTATATGGAACCTTTTATTCCACTAACAACCAGAGTAAGAGTTCAAATGGAATAAAACTTCTTTATTTAAAAATTGAACTGATAAGATTTCAGTCCTGACAAACACACAGCATTCCCTTCGCAATAAAGATTTTTGTTAATTTCGTGTTCATATGATCCAGTTTTCTTACTTGCTAATATACAGACATCGAACGTCTGTGTCCATCTCAATAAAGGTTGGTGGACTGCGTAAACACCAAGGACAACAACCCTTATCATGGCGTACCTTTGCGATACTGACCAAGTCTTTGAAAAACACTGTGGCCTCCTTCTCTTTACATTTTATTCTCTCCATCATGGCTCCCAGTCATTTTCACTTGATCCCCCCCCCCGAAAAAGTGCTTAAAGGACCCCCACAGTGGGGAATTTTACAGCTGCCACCCACCTGCTGTGTTTCTGTGGAGGTGGCCGCCAAATGTGTTGGCTCCAGATTATATACATCACACAGGAGACGCTGAAGAATTCCATCCTGCAACTCCACTGTGTCCTGTGTCATGTTCGTTACATAATATTCACACTACGCTGTCACGCCGTGTTACTGCCTACTACTGTCAGAGCAGTGAAAAATAATGCCTGCACCGACGTGCCGTTGCAGTATGTGTGTGTGTGTGTGTGTGTGTGTGTGTGTCTGTGTGTGTGTGTGTGTGTGAATTTGTGCTCCAGCTGAAGTTTGGTTTTGGTCAAGGGCACAATTCTCTGCTGTCTACAAGAATAAAGAGAAACTAGTTGATTAGTTACTGCGCAGCACATTACCTCACACACATATGCATCCACACATAAACACACAACCCGACAAGGTCACAGCTGAAGTTTCTTTCAGAACCATACATAACGACCCTGAGCTGCGTTTTTGCTTCATCTCTTTCTGTCCTTTTTCTGAACAAGCATCTTGGACCAGCATTTAATCATCATGCGGACTTTCTTATTGACAGATGCATGAGGCAATGGAGAGCTGACCAATCCTCGGGGAACGCTTTTTGAGACTTTCAAAGATGGTTTTGAAAGCAGGCAGAGAAGTTAAGAAATACAAGGCTGTAGCAAAAGATATAGATTTCAAAGAAGCATCGGTGATATTTTACACAAGCGAGCGCACTCTGATCAACTCATGTTTGAGAAGCTGGAAAACTGCCTTTTTTTTCTCTCTCTGAGGATTATTTGCTCCATTGGCAATGATTGACAACAGCTGGGGATGCCATCGCCTCCAAAGCTTTAACATTTCTCACACCGAGAGCTGAGCACAAAGAGCAGATACAGCTTCTAATCGTTTCAACACACAAGCAGATGAACGATTTGGTGTTTTCTTTCTATTCCTTCCTCTGCATGTTTGTATTAGCAGTCTTGAGTCGCCCTGACGCCCACCTGTGCTTTGACTGGAGTTACAGTTCAAGTAGATCCAGTAGCAGTATTTGACCTTTGAGACTGTTAATGTAATAAACAATAGTTGTTCAAACATGGTGGCTCATTTACCCCAATGAAAGTGCCTGAGCACTTTAGAATATGTGTTGCACCTAGTGGTTTAAACCTGCATTCATTTATTCGTTGTGGCCAGTCAGCAGATACAGAGCAACGTTATCATGTATTAGAAGTCCTGTTTCTGTCTACCTGATGAATGTAAGTCCAATTTTTACTCTCCTTTTAGCTTTAACTGCTTAACGCTCCTCTGTGTTCTCTAGCTCGTTGCTAACTTTACCTGATTGCCTTTTGGTGCTGGCCAAGTAGCGTGCGGTTGGTTTGTCTTCTTTGCTTAAAACAGCTGCCTGCTGCTGCTCAAAGAGAGGTTGATGAGAGGCCGGTGAGACTGAACCAAAACATTAAAGTCGTGGGCCAAAAATGATAAAACTCGCTGTAGCGTTGAGGGCAGCTGCAGAGTCAGGTGGAAATTTTCTGGGTTCCTGATTATTAGCACCCTTTTTCACAACATATAGTAATTTGATGTACTGTTATCATTATTATTATTATTATTATATGATTATTATATTGTTTTAATAATTCAAAGAGTAGTTTAGAGATGAGAACTTGAATCTCAAACTAAACACTTGAAGTGTCTGTGCATTAACACCTCCTTGAAGCTTTCACAAGTCATAAATTATGTCCTTTGTAGACTTTGACTCATAATTTTCTTCGCCTTCTGCCCATTTGACATTTACTTAGAGAGTGATATATTAGAGTTTAATGCATAACTGTGCATTAACCATCAGTGGCAGTCCTAGACTCTGGGCGGCCCCAGGCAAAGAAGCCCATTGAGCTGCACCGGGTGGGGCTTAATCTAAAATCTGTATAAGGGAAACACTGACTATTGGCAACATCTTTCTCGGGGGAAGACACACATATCATCTGTGGCCGCACTTATGGGAGATTTAAGTGGGTTTATTCAGCAATTGTCATTGCAAAATGTACCAGTATAAGGGGGTATCAGGGGCCCCTTTTCCGTTCTGTTAACCATTGCAAAGTCAACCACAAACCGCAGTTAGGATGTTATATATCACTACAGTCTGTCACAGCTTGTTTCAGAGTCGCTCTCACCTCTAAAATGATTTTATGTTGATACCCTGTCCTCTTTCTCCCAGTACTTCAGTTTTTTCCATTGCTGAAATGTGGTATGTAATGTATGTGACACTGACAAGTTCATTCATATTCTAAGTTACAGAGAACTGTCTAACTAATCATTGCTGTGGTGTGAATCCCTGCTAACCGCAGTTTTGTTTTTGTTTTGTTTTTCTCTTTCATATATTGAATGTGTCTGTAAGGAATTTTTTTGTTGATATTGGCAAGTATTCAAGTACTGTACTTAATGTACAATTTTAAGGTACTTTACTTGAGTATTTCCATTATATGCCTCCTCCATACTTCTAATCCACTACATATTAGAGGGAAATGTTACAGACACAATTACTTTCTGACAAAAATTCTCACTGTAAAATGTGATCGACACACAGACTGAACCAGTGTACACACATCTTTCTGGGTTGTGACCTGACCCCTCGTCACATGTCAGGTGTCTATGAGTTGTTAGTTTCTCCACTACAGAGACATTGCAATGCTAAACTTCTCAGTTGGTTTCATTTGAAGAACTCTGAGGCTCAAAAAGCTCAAACTCTCCAATGTATTACAAAAAGAAAAGATGAAAAAGTGAAAAATCATTTCGTGACCCCTCAGTTTCATCATGTGAAACCTCTGGAGACTGGCAACCACTGGATTAAAGCTGTATATAAAACTAGCTCCACTTTGACCAGCTACAGCACCAACATACTTTTTGATGCATGAACATTAATTATGCAATATATAATATTATATCTGTCAGGCTGATTTTCTGCAAAAATAAGCACTTTTACTTTTAATCCTTTAATTGACTTGATAATGCTTTTGTACTTTTACCTACACAGGATTTCAAATACAGGACTTTTAAGTGTAATGGAATATCTTTACACTGTGCTGTTGGTACTTCTACTTAAGTAAAGGATTTGAGTACGTCTTCCACTGCTGCTCAAGTCTCATCAAAAGTCAAAACACAACCAACTACAAATTTGTCTTCACAGCAAAGAACAAACCAAACAAATTGTTGATCTGCTCTAAAATATCTTTCATGACTTGAATCTCAAAATAAAAGAATCACATTTAGGGATTCATTCTAAATCAGACGGAGAAGGGGGGGAGTCACAGTCGAGCCTCTCACACTCTGCAGGGCATCGGGCACAAAGATTATTTTAAAGATGCAGAACTGTGCATAATGTATAACTAAGCTCACTGAAAAGCTGAGGAAGAGAAGGAGAGGGTCTGTCACTCTCACTCTGACATTATTTGCACCATAATAAATCTCTAAATTATGCAAAAGCATGCATGCTCACATGTGCACGCACAGACACACACCGACAAAGGCAGCCATCCATGGATGTGCGCCAAGTCAGAAAAGTCAGGCAGACTTGAGAGAGAGAGAGAGAGAGAGAGAGAGAGATTTTTTTATTTAGTTTTTCAGTGAATTTATTTATGGGAGGGTTGTTTTGATGGGGTTTGGGTTTTGCCTCTCTTAAGGGTTGCTGGGCACAAGGTTGCATTCTGGTTTATTTACATTTTGCTGGTCTTGTAGAGAAGAGGAGAGGAGAGGAGGACAGAGGAGAGGAGAAACAAGTGGAGAGATAAGAGAAGGAGAGGAGGTGAGGGAAGGTGAAACGGGCAAGTCGGGCGAGAGAAAAGCATGGAGCGGGAGCGAAGGAGGTGAAAAGAAGAGAAAAGGCAGGAAAGGAAAAGAGGAAGATGCTGAGAGAGATGGGCTGAGAAGGAAGTAGGAGATGTGGAAAGCGATAGAGGAGATGAGCAGATCAGAAAGGACAGTGCAGAGGAAGAGTTAGAGCAATAAATCAATACAGCCTAGTTTAGAATAAATACTAGAGGCAGGAGGAAACAGCTAACATAGACGGCTGTGTCCAAAGTACAAAAACACACCTACCATCACCTCTGAAACTCATGAGTGTGAAAAGGTTTGTGCTTGTCTGAGAAGTTGCACGTAGGAGCTACTTCTTGAAGCAATGAATGTGGCTCAACAGTGACTACCAGCAGCAGAGTCGCTCGCTGTTTCCCTCTCTTTCCAGTCTTTATGCTATGCTATAAATATTCAGAAAAGAAAAAAGAAGATACATTTTCTTCACATTAAAGTTAAATTTAATAGTTAAGTAGTGTTTCTTTTCAATGAATGAATTCACCCTTCCTCAATGCTAAAATAATAAAATAATTTAAAACTTTAAAAATAATTATTATGGTTTTCAAATGCAGAGGCTTTTCACTATACCAAGAGAAAAAAAAAAAAGTTGGAAAAGCGGAGTACTTGTCGTGTTACGTCAGCACAAAGCAGGGCTGGCTATTAACCTTCAATATACGGTACAAACATGAGATATCAGGCTCCAGAAAGCCTTCGCTGGAAAAGAGACGTGAAACGAAAGTGGGAGAGAGAAGAGGGGAAAAGAAAGAGCGGGTACTAAAAGAGGAGATACAGAAGGGAATGAAGAGGCAAGACATGGGCAAGGAGGAGGGAATTAGAGGGAAAGGAGGATGGGAAAAGAAAAGAGAGGGGAGAAGAAGGCAGAGGAGAGTGAGGAGGTAAGATGAGGAATTTGAAGTGTTGAGTAGACGACAAGTTGTTGAGGAGCAATATCAGGCATGAATGCTTTTTTAAGACAAAGGGACTGCACGAATCAGAGCGTTGCGGCAAATAAGAATTGCTCATTCAGTACACACATACACAATCCTTTATATCATTGAAGGTATGAATATCAATGTCTCTGTCGACCTCTGGGTTTAAAGCGGGCTTTATGTGGAACAGATCTGTTGTTTGTGTTGCCGACACTCCATTTGTTGTTGCATTAGATATAAATCTCTAAAGATTTGCCCTTTTATTGCATCTTAGTGGTAATGCAACGTAACCACTGTGTCTCAAAGTCCCGATCTCATGCTTTGTTTGAACTGAAACACACTGGAAACCCTCGTGTTTTTTCTCCCAGTTGTTCACAACTCCCAGAGTTGAGCAATTTGTTTCTCCTGGTGTCATAGAGGTGTCTGGATTTTCTTTTTAGGTTTCTCAGCAAGAGCCGGGGGATCGCTGCTTGGTCTGTTTTGTGTGTGTGTGTGTGTGTGTGTGTGTGTGTGTGTGTGTGTGTGTGTGTGTGTGTGTTTAGGGCAATTATGATACGCACCCTGGCAAACACAGGCCCGAGAGCCCTGTATGAACGACCACAGAGTGTAAATAGAAGTCTAATGAGCATATTTAATAGGTGGTTTTAGCAACTAAGAGGTAGGTTTGTATTTATCTTACTCTAATATATCTAGGTTCAAACTATTTTCACACGTTGAAAGAGTTATTGGTCGTTGCAATTATTCCTCCTGCGTGTAGTAACTGTGAAATGATCCTCTCACAGTGCAGATACACTGTTAAATATTGGTTTCAGACCAAAAGAGCAAGAGCAAATAGTTTCTGCAAGGTAGAGCGCAAAATGAAGAGCAGCATGTAATCCCACAAAGCAGCTAATTAGGATGCTACAGACTTACTACAGAGCGTAAACAATCACAACATTAATTTTCTAACCTCGTATCCTCGTCCTGTCTGATTTGTTCTGCAGTGCTTGAGATTCTTCATTCAAGTCTCAGTAGAAGTGGAGAATAGAATTACATAACTTTGGGACATTAGAGGAACAAAATGAACTTTTACCACCATTTTCTCTACAGGGTGAACATTGTGGAGGCTCAGAGGTTAATTAATTGAACCTGGTGGAAAATCAGTATAGCGCTCATTGCTATGACTCCCACAGCTGACTGAGCGACTGCAGCCGCTCTCCTCGTGGCCTTGGTCTTCACAGAATCAAACTTTAGTCGGGAAAGTGCTGAAAGATGGCCTGCAAAATCCATAGTCACTGTTAAATGCAAAAATCTCTTTCAAAGATCAGTTGATAAGAGGCTTCAGCCGCCTGGGTTAAACAAATTAAGTGGGTATCAGTTCTGGTAGTCAGCTGTAGTTGCTGGTGTTTTGTGATAGGAGGAAGTGTTGTAGTAAAAAGTCTTTGGAAGATTCCCACTTAAAGCTAAGTGCACTGGTTCAGACGTTGAGTGAATATTAAACCTTAATCTCATCGTCTCTGCATCTTGATATTCTGGTGGTGTTTTTCTGTGCTGTAAGGGTTAATCAATTGGTGAACTGACAACAGCATTTATTCAACAACTTTTTTTCTTATTTATATATATGATTGTATATTATTCTTTTTTATATATAAACAACCAAAACGTGCTGGTTTTTGGACTATTGTTTTTTTAAAAAACAATCAAATTGAAGGTGTTACCTTTGGAGCTGAAACTAGTGGATTAATTGACAATTATTGACAGTTATCTTGATAATCTATTCATTCAATCTATTCTATTCTCTGGTTTGAGCCTCTAAATTATGACAAGCTGCTGCGTTTTGGACCGTTGGTTTTTTATCTGCTATTTTCTGGCATTTTAGTACGGTGGCCTTGAGATCTCAACGCAAATAACATGCTGCAAATTCAGAAAACATCATCAATTTGACAATACATGCGACGGAAGTGTTTCCAGGGGACACTAAAAAGTGATGAACCTGGCTGAGACTTGTTGTTCAATACCCTTTTGGTACTTTTGAAGTTAAAAGCATTGAATAACAAGCGGGGTTCATCACTTTTTTTTTATTATTTTGTGCCTTAATTCCAATAGCGAGAGTGAGAGTGTGATTATTTGCAGCACATGTGTTGTCAAATTGATGATGCTTTCTGAGTTTGCAGTGCGTTTGTGTATTTGCATGTGTTTTCTTAAGTTCCAGTACGTCGAGCTCTCAGTATCACCGTATTTTAGAGACCAAACAATTGTTTAATTCATCAAAAATACAACGTCACGTCAGTAGATTAATAAGCAGATTAATAGATAATGAAAATATTTCATAAAATAACTGACCCACAATGTAATAAATAGTTGCATCATTTCTACTGCATTTCTCCATGGATCCTCAAGGTGTACTCCCACTCCCTCTCTTCCTTCTCACTTTGTTTGTTTGTTGTTTTTTTTCTCTTATCATCCACCTCTCTTCTTTGTCGTCTCCCTCTTTGTCTTTGTGTTTGTTTCCCTTTCGCTCTCTAATAGATATTGTATCTGTATGTCTTGCAGGATCACTCTGAGTGGGATGAAGGTGTCCAGGCCGGACATTCGCATCGGCCGCTACAGAATGATTAAACACGAGAGAGACAAACACAACGAGGCCAACCCACAGAGGTACTGCATCATTGTCCAAACTCGTTTTCCAGCTTTACATTCGGATCGATCGCGCTTCTTTTGTTTTCCACGGCTACACACTCCACACACTTCTTTCCAACTTTTTCATCTCCATTTGAGAGAATTATGATTGTGGTGCTGCAGAGGGCACACTATCAATAACATGCTCCTATAATTGGTGTTAGCTACCGAGCAATATACCGCTCAGATACATGAGCAACACAGACAATATAAGGCCAGCTGTGAGACATGATAACAGTCTGTCATGACTCCTCTCTTCATTGTCGTCCACATTATTTGATTTCGTTCTGTCCAGTTTTGCAGGATTGACATGCTAAAGATAATTTAACCTTTTAAGCAGAGACGGTTAGATAATAAGTCTTTCCCTTTTTTCTTTTGCCCTTTTTCTTGTTTCACACTCACATTGTGTACATTCACGCCTGAGAGCTGCCTACTGTTTGTACAGCACTCATGCTGCTGCCTACTGAGCAACTCCTCAGAAGACCTCCTCATTTTTATTGCCTACTCCTGATCTTCGCATTTTAACAAAAAAATTCCCTGAAAAATTAGTGTTAGTGTGAGTGATATTGAGGGACAGTAAAATTAGACATTAAGCATTTTCATTTACCAGCAATCTCTTGCCAGGATTTTAAAAAAGATTTTGAGTCGAATTTCATCTTATTCGCCCCTAGACATCACACATCTCTGAAATTACCAAACAAGACTATTTCCCAACAAGAAAATGCTATGTCTTCGGTCTGAATTTCTGTTTGTTCTGGTGGAAAAAATACTAAATCTTTTTATATTTAACTTTTGTTGGCCTGAAATTGTAAAAATGTAAGAAAAAAGGAAAAGAAAAAATGTTGAATTAACCTCGAAACCAGCCATAATTTGTATGTTTATCTATTTATTCTGAATTTATATTCTAAAGAATATAAATTCCCCAGATGGTTCACAGAAAATACTGAGACCATGACCTCAGTGTCCTCAACTGCTACATATCTCTACAACCTCAAAATGGAGAAAATGGCAGCGTGATGCTGGTAAAAAAGAAACAATAAAACTGGATTTAAGCCAGACATTTTTTAATGCATGAGCACTTGCACTTACAGAGAAATTCCTCCTGTTGCTGATAAAACACTTCACTCATAACTGGATGCTAAAAGATTAATGCATGAGACACGAGGACATGCTGAATAAATAACACACACGGATTTCAAAGATTTCTGGTCCTTCGAATTCGAATTCTGCTAATAGATGCAAGTTGCATAAATACTGAAACTACCGAATACATAATCCTCGTTTGCCGTAAAGTCAGTGCAGTGTTGCAGAACACTGACAGATTAGATTGGGCCTTCATATGTACAAGTATCAAATGACTAAGCAAAATAAAAAAAGAAAACAGTCCTCTTAAGACCACAGATTGGCCTTTCTGGTCACTGACAGATTGGAAGATTTTAAAATGCCAAGTCGGAAACATTTTTAATAAAACAAAAATTGCTTTCCAGAGTTACAGCCCGGGGGTTTAAATGTTGCGTTTTTGGCTACACCCATTTAAATTGCTTTTTAGACAAATGTGTAAAAATGCTTCCCATATAAATGTGTTATTTAATGGTTTGATGAATGAGACCCAATATGCAGAGATGAGCCCTTCTAGACACATTAATCACCAGGAGTATAGCACCTCACATTAAGCTGCTTAAATGTGGATTATCACTGTTTATTCTCCTCTAAGAGCCCCCGTTTTCATGCCTGGATAGGCTGGGCAGTGATGCCTCTCAACACAAAAATCGATAGCTGCTGGAGCTGGGGCAGAATGAAGATATAGTGAACTCTCTCCCCTCTTCCAATATTATTTTAGTTTGATTTCTTGTTACATTATTCCATCACAGGATTTTGACAGGACTGTACTGCCACATGGTTCACAGTGAGTTTAGTTTAGTTGTGGCTCCTAAATTGGTTTATAAGAAGATTAAAAATTGTTGGCAACGAGAGTCATGTGGGGAAGAGGAGTGACAGTTTTTTTTTGCAGCAGTTAATGTTCATCCAGCCAGAAAAAAAAATTGTGACATGTTTGATTTGAACTTTTTATACAGCCTCTGAACCCTGCATCTGATACAATTTTATTACCTTACCGGGTATTGACACTGAGATCCAGATCTCTTTTGTAAGAGAGATTTTAGGTCAGCAAAGAAATTAAGAGCAAGGAAACATTTAGGAACAAACACGGACAAAAAACTGAAAAAAGAAAAAAAAATGCAGTTTTTAGGAACCTCTAAAAACATTTATTTATTTATTTTCATGTGTTATTAAGCTTGTGAAGAGTTGGTTCAAATTGTTGCTGAACCAGTCTTTGAAAAAATAAATTACCTCTATTTCACACCATCAATATTTATTTTGTATCATCTTACCCCTGTCAGGTTTTAAAAACGACCAAATCAGTGCTAATGGCTTTACTTATTGGTTCATATACCTTTGTATACAGTCATTGATCTGTCTGTGATCCCTTGTAGAAGTTAATTCAGTCAGTGCTATACATGTAACTGTGCTGACAGTGTATCATTCAGCAGAACATTTATGACTTAAAGAGCTTAATCCTGATGTTTTCATCACTGACAAAAGAAATTGGAGTTATTTTATGTTTGTGATATGATGTAACACCTTCACAGGCATCTCATTGCTTTGCTTCACATGGAGGCATTTAACTAGCGTTGCTAACAAATCCTGTAGTAAGGCACTAATATAGTTGGATCAAAATGTACTGATTACCTTGAAGAGAAAAACAACCCTTCACCTCCTGGGTTGATATTTAGCCTACATAAATTCTTTTAATTGATTTGAAGGATGGCTCCTTATCAACCACACAACAACCACCTGCAGAGTTTCTCAGAGAAACTTGTTGGTAGAAGAAGGACCATATCCATATATGATATAATATCACACTTTCACAGGCAGGTCTTTGATTTACTACAAGACTATTTTACTACTTACTTTACTACGAGACTTATTCATCTGAGAAAGTGATTGGAACAAAACATGTTGACTAGCTTGAAGAGATAAAACCATACTCACCTGCTGGCCCCATATTTATAAACCTTATTGGCATTTTATGGATTTTATATTGCTCTCTTTTTTTTTGCTTGTATTATCCCCTTCTGCATGCTAACAGTTAGGTCTCACCACACGGTCTTGCCAACACCCCCAGGCAGTTATTTTGGGCTAACAAGACCAAGCTCCTCTTCTAATTGAATTGGGGACAAAGCCATAACTACACTTTCAATGGTAAAATAAATAGGACTGCATTTATAGAAATACTCGTCAAATCTGATAAAAACCACTTTGGTGACATTGCCCCAAAATAAGGTTTAAAACGCTTTTCTTTAAGTGTCTCTCTCTTATTACGCCTCTGATAAAACCCACCTCTGATACTGGGAGGACTTCAAATTAGCCAAGGCTGTGACATCAACTGAAAAGAAATGACAAAGACATTTTTTTTCTACCTGTGTCAAGGAACCTGCTGAAACAAGTGAAATGTCAGACTTCCATCTAGAAGTGGTTTAACTCTAAAACTAACAATATCTATACTGTAAAATGGCAGGCGAAAACTCAAATGTGAAGATGTCTGAAATAACCAGGCTTGTATAATATGTCATCCATCATTGTTTTGCAAGTGTGTGAGTGTGTGTGTCAGAGAGAGAAAGAAAGATTCAACGATCCCTCAGTAATTGCTTGCTGAAATGACACCAATAGAGATGAGAGCAAGCTAGGTCAGACAAGTCTAGTTGCTTTCATCAAAGTCAATAAATCAGCCACTAGACTGAAAGAGTGTGTGTGTGTGTGTGTGTGTGTGTGTGTGTGTGTGTGTGTGTGTGTGTCTGCTTGATAATCTATTCCCGTTTTCCTCCTCCTCTCGCTCGTTGCTCTGCACTCCCTCTCTGGTCAGTGGACCAGACTTCCTCAATATGAGGTGACACCAACAGGGACGCTATTTATTTGGATCCGATACATTATTCATAACTGTAGCAAGGGGCAGAAAACAGCGGGCCTATTACTTGGCACAAACTTCATTTTTACAGCCCTTCTGGACATTCATTATACTGTCTCGGAAATTTCGGATTAAAGGATATTTTGAAAATAAGTGGGATTTAGGCTTGAATAAAGCATGGTGGCTCAGAAGAGTCAGGACGTTTTGAAAGGAAGAATGACTACCTCATGGCAGTATTCAGGTTTTTTTTTTTTTACATTACTCTCGCTCTATCTCTCTTTGGATCTGAAATTTAATTCATCACTTTTCATCACTTTTTCACTGCGTGAAGGAAATTTTACATTTATCTCAGTGCAGTTTTGAGGGCTTTTTGATTTATCTTCAAGAGAGTGTTAAACCCTTAGTCTATCAAGTCATCCAATATTTTCTGTGATTGAGTAACTCATAAGTCAAAATGGGGGAAAATTAAGTGGTAAGGCGTGGAGTTGTTTGGTTACCAGAGTAACCCCGGTTCTCTGGGAACTGAGTGAGCTATCGATCAATCTAGCATCTGCATTTGAACATGCTCACAAAGACAGTTCTAAAATGCTGATGTTTAGCAGGAATAATATTTACTACTTTCATCATCGTAGTTAAGTGCCTTAGCATAGGAACTTGAATTAGCACTAAACACAAAGTAAAGCCAAATGTCATTAGTTTTGCAGGTATTTAGTCATTAGCCAAAGTATAGGACAAATTAAAAATTTGACCTGATGATAGCACTAGATTAAAAGTTAAGGGATCATCAGAGTTATTACAGTTCATCCTCTGGGGGACAAGAATTAATGTATTTTGTGGCATTCCACCTAATACTGTAGTTGTTCGGATATTTTACTCAAACACATAAATCTGAACCACATGTTGGCGCTAAAGATAAAAGCCTGAAAATCACCAAAGTGAGTAGGATTCATCCTCTGGGGATCATGAACATCTGTACAGTAAAATATGGAAATCCATCAGATAGTTGTTAAGATACATGTATTTCAGTCTGGACCTCAGTGGTGAACCGACGGACAGACTGAATGCCACCCCACCCCACACCACTAGTGTAGCTCCAAAAAAAGAACCAACAGAAAGACGTTTGAAAGTTGTATTGCTGAGTATGAAAGAGAAAGGGTGTTTAGATCTCTTCCAGGACTTTTTGAGCTTTTGTTAGAATTGCCAGATATCTCACAAGTTGGATTTCCAACAAGAAAAACACTTTTTATCTCGTTCTCTTCCATGAGGAGCTTTAGGTGAGAAGCTTGAGAAGGTCTGTGTTTTGCCAGAATAAGGCTATATGATATATTGTCCTTTGAGATGATCACTGTGTCAGATTAGACTGTCACAGAGTCATAAATTCTTGCTGTCATTTGGTCAAGAAACATTGCTTTACGATGCACTCTGACCAATCATAGCCTACTGTTCCACATCAGAGTACTGACAACCAATGTTTACATATGACATCACAGTTTTATAAATGAAAATGACCTTGGAAACATTCATCGTCACACTCACATCTGCAGCAACAACCTACCACATCAGTTTCTCTTAAAAACCCTGTAATCACAGAGGTCTGTCACTCAATTACATAGATAAACTGAGCTTCTGTTTCCGCTCTTTGTCTTCAGGTGCAGAGTTGCCTTTCTGTTTCGATTCAGATTAATGATTGAGCCTTTTGGGAGAGTTTTTCTGGTGTACCTGCGTAATGTCCAGCGTTTATCAAGGGGAGCATTGTCTCGACTGTTTGATGAATGTTTACCATCTCCCCTGCATTCACACACACACACACACACACACACACACACACACACACACACATAAACACTCTTGAACACATATACATATACACATTCACTCAAATATGCACACTCTCTCACACAGGAGTCCATTCTCTCAGCCCTCTCGGAGATGCTGGTTAAGCATAGCAATGAGATATTGGGCCAGCGGAAGTAAGAAAGAGACACATTCATCACAGCCGCGGGTATCAGTTAGCGCACACACGCACAGACACACACACACACACACACACACACACACACATTCTGTCTAGCAAGCACAGCTTCGTGTATTGCAGATGAATGAGGTGCACAGTAATGCTGTTCAATATTCCATTCATATGTTATCATCTTGGGACAGTGCAGAAACAGAGTGTGTGTGTGTGTGTGTGTGTGTGTGTGTGTGTGTGTGTGTGTGTGAAGGACACTGGCTTCTGTAAAAGTTTCAAATTTGGGGAAATGCGCTTATTCGCTTTCTGCCCAAGAGTGGGATCGATGGCAAGAGAAGATTGATACCACACATATCCCTGTATGCTAAACATGAAGCCACAGCCAGGAGGAGACGCTTAGCTTAGCTTAGCTTAGCTTAGCATCAAGACTGGAAAGAGGGCGAAACAGCTAGCCCGGCTCTGTCCACCAGTTACAAAATCCTACCAGCATCTCTAAAGGGTTTAATTTCAAAATCCTACTTTTCCCTGCTCACTTTTATAGTGTCAGGTTGATGTTCTTACTGGAGTTTCTCTGAATGTTTCTCTCTTACTGATCACCCACTATATAAGATTCATGCCATCTATATTTTTATCTACAGTTAATATTGCTAAAATATGGCAGAGTTAAACAAAAGTTAAAAATACGATTGTTGAGCACACCGTATTAAGGTTCAACTTTTTTACAGCACAGAGGTTTACATGGCATTTTTCTTTTCTTATACAACCATTATTATAAAAAACATGCCACCCACCCCCGACCCAGTCGCTTCATATTTAGCATATAGACAATTTTCTCCTCTAACTCTTGGTAAGGAAGCCAATAAGCCAATAAGCAAAAAACAAATCCCCTGTGACATTTTCCTACAATAATATCAAGAGCAAAATAACCCTCAGTCGCTGGCATGACAAGCTGTTGTTGGGAAACTAAACCGGAAATGTTTTCCTGTGAGACCCTCAGTGGAATTAAAATAGAGCTTTGCTTAGCCCAGTTAGGATTCACTCTGGAAATAAGACTAATGCCCTCTAACTCTCTCAAATAAAAGTAAGATAAGTGAATCTAATTGGTTTGAAAAGATACTGCACATACAGCGCACATATTGAGTGTACATGCATTTGATATTCTCTATATGTGTGTGGGGAATAGTTTATTGCTTATAATCTCCGCTGTTTGATAGATTTCTAGTTTTTCCCTCAGTTCTCAATCACTTTATTTTTAATATCAGTATATCTTGCTCCCTCCATCTGTCACTCGCTTTCTCTGATATATATTTATCTCTCCTATCTATCCTACACCAACACCATCACACACACACACACCCCCCCCCCCCCCCCCCCCCCCCCCCTTCATCTAGCAGTCATTTCAGTTTAAACCGCCTGCTTTTTCTCCTATCTTTTCCCTTCCTTTCTTTGCACTCTCTTGTCTCTTAAACTAATTCCCTCTCCTTTTAGATAGTAGTACCACTCCTTGGTACGCATAATTCTATTTATATCTTATTGTATGATATTGTTCAAGGGAAAGATGCTTGACAACATTTTTCCAGCTTCCATTCATGCCGGTAAAGCTCCTTTTGATTTGATTTGAGAGTGACAGGAGGAGAAGGCGATGCTGAAAGAGGAGAGAGATGTTCACTAGTCAGTTCTGACAAGGATCTGTAGACTCACTGGTCCATGTCGGGCTGAGGTGTCAACTCCACTCGTACGTCCAAGCATATCATTAAGAAGACGTCTTTTTGTTGGAGTCAGTCACCGTTGTCTTTTGAAAAGTGGATGTGTACGGCCGGGCGTTAGACACTTGCACACTGTGGCCTCATTTCTATTCTGACTGCTACTACTACGAGGGTTACAGGAGGGTTTGTGTTATGAATCTGTTTTAATGCCTGAGGTTGCATCACACACTGAACTGAAGTGCGGCAGCAGCAGTTCCGTTTGTTATTGTCTGACACACTGTGTGAATTATTTTCCCCATCTTTAATACTAAAATCTTAGCAGATTCTGATGTAACTGCTGAAGCACAGCCAGTTGGGAAGGATACTCCAGCATAATTCAAACAAATCAAGGCGGATATGATGGATAATACCATTCACTGAGTCACAGTACAATGCCATAGCACCACCTGTTGGTCAAGATCAGCGTTGTAAAGGAAAATCGATACAGAGTACACTTCATTTTGAACAATCCAGCAGAGCGGTTTCTCTTTACATCCTGTTGGTTGAATGTGGATTTTAATGTTAGCATCTGTGCTCTAAATGGATGTTTGATGGTTGCATCTACAGCACTTTTATTTACAATATTCTGACTTCCCAATTGCTTTCTGTATTGATTTATTCTCAGGTTTTGCAATGTGTTTTTTTTTTTTTTCCCATAAAAGTCTCTTATGGAGTTGGACCTTGGGACCTATGATTAGGAACTCCATTTTCCATGTGTATCTGCAAGACAAAGCAAGTGTGTTTAGTTTTAATGTTTCCCAACCTTGGGACCCCCACAAAGGGCCACTAATAAATTACATTCAAGATACTTTATTTGTTCCACAAATAATTCACCTACACACATGAACACAATTCAAAAATACAAACATTAGAAAAAGTTAAAATACACAAGGATCTGCAGTAGGGCCCAGGTGATGGCCGAGGTTTAAAATTAAAAGTGTGTTTTTCGGTCTGTACTATACACAAGGCGAAGTGCCCAATTGTTGTGCTATAGCTGTTTGCAAGTGTAATGGCTTCTGGAATAAAACCAAACTTCCTTTTATTTGTTTTACTTGCAGGCAATTTAAAATGCTTTCCTGATGCCATTAGCTCAAAGTAATCATAGAGGATATTTGTGGGGTTGTTGATGACCTAATATTTCTTTTTGAGGACTTGTACAGTGTTAAGCTCTGGAAGGGATCTGTGTTGTGCCAATATAAATATTATATATAGTGTGGTTATCTTCTCTAGAGTAATAAAAGAACAATAGAGAACATTTTGATGATCTTTTTGTTTCCCTGTCTACAGTGCAGTCCTATACTTATCTGCATTTCCAGAAGCGTAATATATGCACACACAACAACCCAAACCACGTTCAAGCAATCAGACACAATTTTATGGAAATATGTTGAAATTATACCTTGAAGTTCCGGCACTATTGTTTCTTTTCATTTGAACTGAATTGAATCTAATTTTCTTCCTTGTCTCCCCTTTTCCCTCTCTCTCGCTCTCTCTCTGTCTTTCATTCAATAGATTCAATAAAATACAGAACACAAAGAACACGATGAAGAAGGATGGCATCAGCTTTCTGACCTACAGACTGGTTCAGGTCAAGAGGCACCCGCTGTACACAAATATCTCTGTGGAGATCGGCAAGCCACCCCCTCGGCCTGTTAAGGGTTAGAGAGAGACAGGGAGGAAGATTAGGGGGGTGATGCACATTGACTGGAGGGAAAGGA
The DNA here is from genome assembly GCF_002260705.1 of Seriola dumerili. Taxonomy (NCBI): domain Eukaryota; kingdom Metazoa; phylum Chordata; class Actinopteri; order Carangiformes; family Carangidae; genus Seriola; species Seriola dumerili. Next base: position 4,505,833 of record NW_019174546.1, on the reverse strand, counting down.
TGGAAAGAGGAGAATTTAAATCAAGGACATGATGAAAAAACATATCCAGAGGAATTGGAGGGGTGAAGGGTAAAGTAGCCACAAGCACGTGGCAGTTTCTTCTTTCTCTCTCTTTTCCCCCCTCTCTCTTTTTTATTTTGAGATTTCAGCTTGCCATTTCTGTATCGAGGACTCAGGCTCTTCCCAACTTTTTTTCAAGCAGCCAGTGGCTTCACACCTCCTACCTTTACCAATCAGTGACTTCAGAATTAGAGTGTGGACCAAAGCTTGTGTATCAGTGGCTGAACGAAGGTTGGCGTCAAACTTGGAACTGAAGTTCTTGAGTCTTTTAATTAACAATCCTTTGTAAACTGGAGAGCATCCAATGGCATATCATATCACTGACAGGAAGTATTATTGAGTGCTTAAAAGATTAGACAATAATGTCCTGTCGCACTTTGGAACGTTTTCACGGCATATTCTGGGAATGATGGACAGCGTCCAGAGGGGTGTCGGGGTGATATAAACCAATGACTAGCCATGAGAAACATGGGCTGTTTACACGGATACTAAGACAGTGTGAGAGGATGATGGAGACAAGATGCGGTACCTGGTGGTTGGTAAATTAAGTATCAGGAAAATAACAAACCCGGTGGAGGGCAGGCCTTACAAAGGCCATCAAAGAATTCACTTCCTAAGCATTTATGATGATCGTCACCAGAGCGAGGATTGCAACTGGAGGCAAGCTGTTACGTTAAGATAACATAATGACATGCAGTGTTGATCCATGGGACTGTATCAGATGGTTTGCATATCAGAGATATCAGCCGGCGCTTATCTTGACATATGACGCTAATAGACGATTTAATATTGACTTTTTTCGTCAGGGAGTGACCTGTTTGGATCTAATTACTCAATCGAATCCTCCACTATCAATTAATGAATGTGTATTGTGCCTGCATCTACAGCAGAAGACTCAAAACAGTGCTGGGACACGCTGATAACACATGTTCGTCAGCAGCAACAAACACCTGAGAACTCTCTTTTTTGTTCTCTTTTTTGATATATAAAGTCAAACTTTGGAAACAGACAGTGACTTATTGGAAGTTTTGCAGCAAAGGTGAACACATTGATGATATGGAGCGTTTTCTCTTTTGCATAATGCAAGGTGATGGAACTACTTTGGGAATGCATTTTGAAATCAATTCTGGGAACTGAAGAAAACAGGGCAGATATAGTACAGTATATACACTGACAGCTCAGTTATGATTTTAACTCCTTGAGGAACATATTGGAGATTAGGTTTCCAGAAACTTTGTTTTTTTCACTCAACTTGAAGAAAGATGGAGGTTTATTGTGGTAATCTTCACTTGAAAGGCACGTTTTTGTCTCTACGAGAAGCCATTGGTTTTGAGGTACATGAATATTCCTTAAAGTACAAATTTAACTCAGTAGAAATATGCAATTCTTTTACCATATTTTCTGAACATGTATGGAGTGGAAACATCATAAATGAGCTGTCAGGATAGAGTCATGGCTCATGTTTTACAGGAGAAAAGCATTGTGGATACAAAAGCTGACTCCTGTAACTTTTACACCGGCTCCGCAGATGAGACTAGCTGCAATGTAATCAATTTTCAACGTCTCTTTTTTTTTTTTTTTTTTTTTTAGTCTACAATGTTTTTTTGTTGTTTTTTTTTTAAAGACTTCTTTTTCTTTTAATCTTCAAGAAAAAGAGCATCATATCTGGAAAGAGGAAATTATATGGTGATAGTTTTGTACTGGTGGGAATTGTGAATTTTAAAGCAGTAATGAGAACTTATCGTTTGAGCAGTTTGACTGACATCTCTCAGATTTTATCATCATCAGCTGTCAGTTCTGTATTGTAACCTATTTTATCACATTTTCAGTTTTCAGAAGTGATGGGCTAAACGAATCAAACTTTTAGGGTTACATTCTTTCTGTTGAAGTAATTGTTTTAATGACAATTGTCTTATTGATTTATAGGAGTTTCATATCTTTCCCTGTGTGACAGATGAACAAACAAAGTATAGTTTCATGATTTCGTCCATCAACGTATTGAAGCCTTTGACTGTTTTATGCTTTGGTACATTGCTTTTATCCCCTTGTTTTGTTTGTCCTCCCCTCTACTGTTGATGCTGTTACTGTTGACGCCTAAACACCAAACTGATGCCTTCAGAAGTTACGTAAAGGGGCAGGGAAGATAATTTTTTAGGTTAAAGGTCATTCTTTTTGGGGTATTCACTTATAGGAAAATGTTTGCTGTGTTTTAAGATTGTTAATAATGAAATGAATATATATTGGTTGGGTTTAAAAAACGGGGGAAAAAAACATTTATATGGAAGATAGGATTGAATCTCTCTTCAGCACATACATGCATTCACACTGTCTTCCCTCTTTTCTTTGCATTATCTCCTCTTTCATTGCCTTTTCTTTCTTCATCTGCCAGTCCAGGCTGTATGTGTCAAGGCACACTGTTGTGCTTTGCGGTGGTCCCACTCCAGGCACAGCTGTGTCTCACAAGAGTGCTTCTTCTTTCAATAGATATCGATGGGGCCTCTCTGTGTGTGTCCCTGAATCTGTGCCACTTCTTTATTATCTTTATTTTTCTGTGTATTCTCTCCTTCTCAGTACTTATCCCCCAATCCCCCACCCCCCACCCCCCACTTTTCTGTATTTCGATCTATTTTCTTTTTCTTTTTTCTTTGTCAGAGTGCAGTACTCTCCTGGTGAGTTTCAGTGTCCTTGGTAGTCAAGGCTACACATGGAGAGGTCAATACAATCCCTTCTCTACACTGTTTACAGCTCACCTTGTGCAATATTACAAATTCAGTCACCTCTACCCCATATCCTGCTTTAAAGTCATTGTTTTTCAGTGGGATAAGAGATAAGATTTTTTCATGGGTTCGGTTTCAATTTGGCTTGTAATCCAGTCATAATTTTTCAGCTTTATGTCCAAACAGATTTCTTCATCTTTTGCCTCTAATTCACCTGTTGATTTTAAATCCTCATAATCTGTACACAACAGATAGAGTCACAGCTGTTGCTTTGATATTCCCATTCTCACAGGGTTAAAGGGGCACTCCAGTAATGTTTTACTTCCATAAAGCCTGGTGACGTTTGAGAGACAGATCTTTAAAAACGATGGTCTAAAGGAGCTACAGAGGAGGCAGAGGAGCTACTCTGGGCATCCCTGGTTCCATTCATTCATTTTTCCCATACACAATGTTACATGAGTCACACTTGGAGAGTTTCTTAAGTTTACAATGCTAAACCGTCAGTACAAATGATTAACAACTGTGTTAGAAAATATCTGGTTCTTTGATAAAATTTTGAAACTACCAGTCTGTTGGTGGAAAAGAAAAATTCAATCACCTGTCCTCAAATTTTGTTACGCGCACTGCTAATAGTGAAAACTGCAAATTGCACTGTTGAGAAGGCTGATTGTACCATCAACAGCTTAAATGAATTCACAGTCAGTCAGTCACAATCAGTTGTAGGTGAATTTGCCAACAATGGCACCGCGTTCTGTTACCAACAAATCATTTTAAATTTGCTACTGCTCAGATTTTGCAGATCTGACTGGCCATAACGTAAAGCTATATGATTGTGGTCTTATCCAGGAGAGTCCTGTGTTTCCATGTTACGTAACATTTAGGATATGATTAGAAGAAATAACTTCCCACGTCACAACTCCTAAATACCCACTTCTTTCAATCCCCACACCTCCACTTTGTAACAGAGGCTTTTTGTCTCAAGGGTCTCAAGCCCAAGCGGAGATGACCCTTTTGGCACCATCATAGTTATTTTTTCAGACTTTGGAAAGCTCCTCCAGACCAGGACATTATACAGCTGTTTTCACAGGCGAAGTAGTGACAAATTAACTGAACTTTATGTGCAAAATCGGTGGAGTGTCCTTCTCTTCATCAAGGCTACTCTGATAAATTACTGGAAACCCTTTATGAGGTCAGTTACATGAAGAAAGTATAAGCTGAGCAGTGACATTTAATGGAAAAAAATGACGGATGTAGCAAGAGAGACGTGGCCCAGTGTGTATAAACAGTAACATGGGTTTCGGATCAGCAACAGAAACTAAAGCAAAAATAGTATTTGAAATGTTTCCTGTACTTGAGAATAAGAACAACCATGAGGAGTGCTTGATGTTTCTTAATGGACTTTTGACTTTTGAAGCTGTTCCAGTTGTCAAGCATACCTCAGGTGTTTCAGTATTCGAGAGGCTTTTTCAAATACATTTTTTTGCTTGCCTGCTGCAGTCAGGACTTTCAGGCCTGGGGGCATTTTTAAAAATTTACTGTATCTCTAGCTATGGGTCTTTTTGTACATTGAATGTTGAAAATGTTATATCTTATATAGAATGCATTATGTCATATCAAACCTACTTTTTCTATACAATCAATAAATCTGATGTTAAAGATTGTCTGTTTGTGCTGTCAGTTTCTTTTTAATGTGTGTGCGTGTGTGTGTGTGTGTGTGTGTGTGTGTGTGTGTGTGTGTGTGTGTGTGTGTGTGTGTGTCTTTTACTGTGCTTGTTTCTTTTTTCCTCAGGTTACTGGAGAATACAGTCAAACTCAGACTGGTGCATGAATAGCAACGTCATTAAAAATTTGATTCCACCTGCAGACTAACGTAATCCCAGAGCTGTAAAATTGGCAGTTTTTGGCAACCCAGTCTCCTGTTGCCATGACAACCTCCATGAACTCCATGTTACTGTTGTTTGTGTGTGGTAAAATGCTATACCACATAGCGGATTACATATGTCTTGACTTCTGTAGTCTTTTATTTTCTCTTTTCTCTTCCATCCAATATTATAAACGCATCTTTAAAGCTACACAGTAAAGCTATCTGCCTGCCTCTCTTTTACTTTTTACTTCTTTTCATACTCTTTTATTGTTTGCAGGGAGCTCTGGTCCTAAACTGTCAGCACTGACAAGCTCTGCAGGGAAATCAGCATCGTATCCTCTCGAACAGAAGCCAAACTGTTCACAGAACAGCTGATTGTTCTTGTAAAGTAGAAATAACCAACTAAAAAGAAAACACAAAGCGAGAGATAATTAATGGGCATGAAAAGGTATTTTAATTTGGAATATTTTACAAAGATGTTTTTGAGAGCCAGTATATTACCAGCACGACACATTACATAATGTGGGCGTGCGGTTCATATCAGTTCCCTTTGGTTTCAGACAGTAAATTGAAACTGCACTCAAAGGAAAAGTTCAACATCATGGGAAATATACGTGTTCACTTTCTTACCAGCAGTTAGATGAGAGTTAGTTAGCTCACCCTCAGCATGAAAGCAGATAAGCGTATTTTCCAAGAAGTCAGACTATTCCTGTAACTGTGGTTCTCTATGATAATTCATGAATTAACATGATAGCTGTGGAAGAGCAGCTCTCAAATCTGACTCAGTCTCATTTTTACACAGTTTGGACTCCTTCATGACGTCTTCTGACAAAATGATTTAAAGTGTTCATAACCCTGAAAGTTTACACTTAATCCGAAACCTTGCATAAAAAAATGCTTTCAGGGAGATTTAAGGCCGTGAAACTTGTCGGTTATAACAGTACTTCATGCGGAAACAGCTCAGATGTTTTAAATGTTTTTTAAAAAAGCCATAATAGGCTTCAACACTGCATATAAACATATAACAAGATTATTTTTGGTTTTCATTCAAAGGTCCCTCATGATTAACGTGATACATGATAACAGATTCTTGTAGACAGATCTGCTGCACATGAGCCTATATAAAATGACAGTATACTTCATGCATCATTTCATCATACACTTTGATTCTGAGCACAGTAAATGATCATTTTACGCTTTGACAGTGGGAATAACAGGGAAGGCTGTCTCTGTGAAAAGCTATACATATTTTCTAGTGAAAAAATGAATAAAGCAGTAAATTGCATATCATTTTTCCTGCACTACAATTTAAATGTACAAATAACAGTCCATTAAATGAAACCCTGTGTTCCAATTTTGCCCGTGTCTACAACTACTGTACAGTCATATGTTAGGCCATAGTCTCATTCATTATATTTCAATTAGCATGGAAATTGAACTTTAAAGTTTATAGAACACTTACAAACTGTTAATTGCTTTGCTAAGCCGTTTCCTAGTCTAAATTGCATCACAGCTGTGCGTTCATTTTGGTACTGCATCAACCCGTGACAGGTCAGTTACAACTCCTTATCATCCAGTAATCACACTGGCTTTATTGTAAGCTGTTTCTCAAAGCAGGTTTCTGGAAATTAAAAAAAAAATCATATCATCTGGGTTTTTAAGGTGTATAAAAAGCCCACTACTCTCTAAGGTCGAAATTGATCTACTGTAGTCAGCCTTCTTGAAGTAACTGTCTACAGGCAGATAAAATATACAAAGACAAATACCTGGTGCTTAATTATTGATTAGCGATTTTTCTGTGGAAATATAGATGTTAGGCACAATGGGAGTTGGTTTTTAAATTCCAAATCAAACATCTTATTTTTACAACACTGCACCACGGTGTTAAATGCAGGTAGCTTTGGTCCTGTTTTCCTGTGCTTAACGTCACTGTTTACATTGGTTTTCAAGAGCTACTATTCATCTTCTCGGCCAGCAAGATGAAGTCTTATCTGCTCGTCTTTACATAAATGTGTCATGGCCAGATGAACCTGTTTTCGGGGGGGGGGGGGTCATGGGTTGAAACAGTTTGGTGTTGGGCGCCTCCACCAGCCGCCCTCTGTGCATGCACCAACCAGTAAGTCTACGCTGGGCCTGAGGCGCCTGTGTGTGAGTTAGTTTGTGGTAATTAAATGAACTAATTAAACGCAATCTTATTTAGGAATATGCACCACCTGGGCACAAAATGAAGTAAAATAATAACAACACTGGCAGGACCACAGCTTTAGATAATAACACTGGACCTGCTTTTGTTGATATTGTAGTTTAGTTTTGCAAGTCTGCAGTGAATTGAATTGCCAAAAACCCACTGACATGTGACAGTGAACCCGGAGCTTTGACCTCCAGCCTTGAATTTCGCCCTTGTTTGTGATTTGCAGAACAGATGAGGAAAGGTGATGGCCCATCATTGTCCTCCAAAGTGACAAATTCAGTGGGTCTCCTCAGTGTCATGAAAATATAAGATGGATTATCCTTGTGAAATGGCAACTGAGCTTAAAGTCTTTGGTTGCTGTTCCCAATCATTTCTGTGGTTGCAGATGATCCGTTACGTCTGGCATTTAAGATGACATTTTCAGCCGCAGAGTAGGGTTCAGCACGGTCTTAGACATAGAAGGTGTAGAGCTGATCATCCTTTAAGAAATATGTGTTTTGGGAAGACAGCTGGTTCTCTGCTGACGGATTGAATCAGTTTTGCTGGGTGGACGGTTGTTCAGGTGTACAATTTTTGAGGCGGGAACAGGTGGCGAGGCGGTTTCCCTCCCAGTAGCCGGCGTCCTGGCCATCGTGACAGCGACACTTGGTGCAGGAGTCGACCCAGACGGGCTCTCCTGCAGGAATCACCTGACTGCGTGAGGCGTCAGCGTAGCAGTTGGGTCCTGGAGGGGGAGACGAACAACAGAGGTAAGTGCAATTGCATCTGAATAGATAAGACAAACAAGTACTGTGCATATGCCCTCACCCCTGTGTGCAAAGGATAAAATGTGCTATAATCCAGACATTATCAACAAAGCAAGATCACAGGGTGGTGTCTAAATTATTACATTTTATTATATATATGTTCCATATTTGAGAAGCCTTCAGTGTTTTTCAACTTACTATTACTTTCTATTCTCCATGACTACTTTTTCAACTTACCCTCCTTGCATTCAGGGCAGCATTTTCCCGGCTCGTAGACAGGGTTGACACATGGTGGAGGGGCACAATCTGCAACCAGACAGCGGGCAATACCATCACTGTCACAAGTGCACTGCTCACATTCTGATGGCTGGGAAAAGACAAACACAGTGGTACTCAGCACGGATCAGTTTATAATCTCTTCATGATGTACTATCGCTGATAGTAAGATGAACAAATAGCATATCACATTATCATACTCCTAAACAGAACCATTCAACAAGCTTTCCTCATTTAATCTCAAAAGGGGGCGCCATTTACCTCCAATCCCCTGCTCTATTCTCAAATTACACACCAACATACCATCAAGTGGTTCAGAGTTTTAGAAGGAAACACACCTAAGAAGATTTATGCAACCATATCCTCATTTATTTATAACACATGTTCAGGAGAATAAGTTTAATTGTAAAAATATACTTGTACATAGTTACATATTTCAATGACAGGGAACAGAGGTTGCAGAACAGAGTGGAACCTGCATGAAACAGATCAACAAGGTTTGAGCTGGTGGTCACCTTTGTTTTTGTGATATCTGTGTGATAGATACATTGTTTATTAACAGCTGGTTGCTAATGCAGAGTATCTGATGCTCTGCTTTCTGCAAAAAAAAAAAAAATTATATATATATATATATAAACATATATACTGTATATATAATATGGATTCCTCTGAGTCTGGTGGGATATTCAATGTAGGTTATAATGGCTATGTTGTCCATAGTTATTTGTGGTATTCCTTTGACATAACTGTTGGGCATTAATCCTATACTGCACATATAGTCTGTATACATACAGTTTATGGCTTTGCAGTGACATTTAAAATATTCTAATTATTATTGATACATTTATCTTCAAAATGCTGCAGGTTTTTATTTTGAGATGGTGCAGATGAGCAGTTTTGGGCTTAGTGGCAATGTAGTCCTCTGCTCTGCCTACACCCTACATTTGCATTTATGCTCTTGACCCTTAAAAACGCTGAATACCTAGGACAAAAACACCCTTCCCCCAAATCACAGGTTCTTTACTGTAGATGTAAGCAGTTTGACCAAATAATTTAAGCATTTTAGATACCTAATGAAGTTAAAATATTACATAAAGAATACATTGAAGAAGAATAAGAGAAAGAGAGAAGTAGGTCAAATCTCAGCACATTCCCTGACCCCTTTGTCACATTAATGGAGTATCTTTGGGGGCATGCAGCCCCCCCACCCCACCACCCCCCACGCACACACACAAACCCTCCCCTCCTCCATTGCTAGACATACCCATAGCTTATTTTCAGTTGTTATCACTTTCATTCTTACCTGGAAATTCTGCCCCAGCTCGTATACCACACCTCGGTACTCACAACCGATCTTCTCGCACCTAGGGCAGCAGTCGGTGGGGTAGTGGCTGACATGGATGCATGCAGCAGGTAGGGAGGTGCACTCAGTACGGGCACATGCGGAGCCCTCGGCAGTGCACTCACACTGGGTACAGTGATCAGAGTCCAGAAAATACCATTCCCCGACGTAGTATAAGCTGCCGTTGGCCTCGCAGGTGCTCTCCTGCTGTCCGGCGACTGAGAAGCCAAACCCGGCCTGTGCGCAAAGCAGGAGCGCCCAAACAGCCGTGCGTAACCTGCGCTCCAAGGAGAGGCGCTCACTGAAAACCTTTGCCATGATTTATCTTATTCACCTTGTCCAAAACAAAAAAGTTAACAATGAAGCGAAGTGGAGCATCTACTGTAGTCCAGCTGGGATTTGTTTTCAAAACTGTTTAGTTTCTTACATTGTTACCAACTACAAAATCCTTGACTTTACCTCCGTACTCCTCCCACAGGGGTCTGCTGGGGTATGCGCCGGGCTGCGCACACTTCTGCAAAAAGCCCGGAAGGGGGTGGAGGTTGGAGTAATAAAGAGGGAAAGTTATAGTCACTGCCTCTGCGAGTTCACACACCAGTCTTAGCTGAAGTCTGTCTCTCCCCGAATTTAACATCTGTAAGAATATTAGACTTTTACAAGAGCACAGGTGTGTTGGTAATGACTGAATGAAAAAAAAAAAAACGGTCGTCGAATATGTGTTTAGCTTTTTCTTTTTTTTTTAATTTAAATTCATTTAAATAAAACACACACATAATTCCGAGAATCAATAAAATATAAATAAAATATTTTGGATTTATAGAGAAACCTATCTCGCGATATCTCCCCTTAGCAACTGGAATGTTTACCTTGGATACCACAGCTTTGCTTGATTCAAGACACCGGTTAAGGTGAGTTGTTGTTCCCCTGTGGGAACAAGTAAACACATTTTATAAACTTATGGGTGCCTTAGACAAGCAGTTTTATCGTTTAATCGTTAAAGTGTTGAAAATACGATCTGTGAACATGTCGATTAAATTGCTTGCAAGCTTCCCCGGGAAGACGCTGTAGCTTATCTATCTATTAGCTAACGTTAGCTACTAGCAGTAGTAGTTACTGTGGACAAAGTTGTTTAAGTTAGACAGAAAAACTCTGGTAATATTTGAGGTTTTATTCCAACAAGTACATCCATGCAGTAAATTGCAGCATACTGTATTAATGTCAACAAGAGCTGGGGCAAGTATCCAGGTCACTTTGGTCATTTAGAAGAAGTAGCAATGCTAATCCATAGAAATACTCCATTACATGTAAAATCCTGTATTCCAAAATGGTAAAATAAACAAGTAAAATCTTAATACACTGGCATCTATTGCTGTCAGTTAAATGTAGTGAGGGGAAAAGGCACAATATTTGCCTCTAGAATGAAGAGAAGTGGCATTAAATCTTAATACTCAGGGAAAGTCCTGTATTTCAATCGATGCACCATATTTTATCACTTTTTTTAACGTATGTTACTTTCCATTCCTTCATACTTAGATTGCCACTCATATGCAGTCTCCCGATGAAAGCCAGCTCTGGTGCCTTGGCCCATCCCTGTGGAGCCTGATTGCTGAACATGTTCCTGGTTCAGAGCTGCCAAAGATCCATACAGCACTGGGCCACTCCCTGGTTGGCATGTACACAGAGGTGCACTCTGAGGTGAGCAGCTTTTTATGACTGCAGTATTTCTGATTTCTTCTGCCAGAATGTAGCTACATACAGCACTAGGCTTTTTAGCTGGAACATTTCTCTGCAGCTATTTCATCATTCATGTTTTTTCGCACTTACTGTTTTATTCCTTCAAAGAATCCAGACATGGTCGGTATGTAGGATTCCACAAGAATACTTTCACATCTATAAGAATTTCCTTTTGAGCAGGGTGAATCAAAAAATGCTCAACTAAGCATTCCTGCCCAAACAATTTAAGAACTGTGGTTTAAGGCTTTGTAAGTAGGGTTAGTTTGGCTGCATACGCTCATTAATTACAATTCCTAGACTCCCTAATAAAAGTGAAATGTGGGTTAACTGGCACTGTGCCTCAGTGAAGTCCAAATGTGAACCAGACAGACATCAGTATTTATTCAAGGCCAGCTAAACTTTCGGCCCCAAAGCCCTTGTACGCAGCTCTGGCAAAGCAACCTCACTCGTGCACAGTCAATTAGAAAAAATACCCAGTACAGATCACTAAATAGGCCAAGTCAAGGCCAAGATTAAGGTGTTAAATTTAATTTGAAGAGACAAGCATTTTTTGAGATAGCTTAGGGATTTAAAAAAAAAATGAATGAAGACTGAATCGAAGAAAAAACTATTACCTATCCTGACTGTGTTAAATACAACTGATGCTGCAACTAATGTTTATTTTCCTTGTAATTTAATTTGAGGTTATTTTTCTCCATTAATCGTTTCATCTATAAAATGTCAGAAAGTAGTAAAAAAATACCCATCACAAGTTCCAAAAGTCCAGTCATCAAAAGTCTTGTTTTTCTAGAAGTCTCTTTTTTTGCCTCTGCCACCTTCTCTCTGTTCTCCTGCTGTGTTTGTTCGTTATTTAAATCTCTCCATCTGTAGATGTTATCAGCTCTCTCACTGCAGTGCACCAACAGGCCAAGAAAACATAGTATGTCTCAGTTCTCAAGCTATGTGACATATACACTGACCACATATTTTTGTGATAATTAATGTGAAAACCACATGTGACAACTACAAAACATGTTAAAGCTACTTTTCACACCGAAACATGCAAGATTCCCTCTCTTTCACAGACACACACATACACACACACACATATCCTCTTAGACTCAGACATATTCATCTGACAATTGACTGATCAATTTAAATGTCTAAATGTCTGAAAAACTGGGTTTAAAGCACAATCCAAAGAAGTAGTAATGCCAAAATCAAACCAGAATTACACAGAATAATTCAACTCACATACAGACACACTCCCCTATGCACATACATACACACATACAATCACACACACATACACACACACACACACACACACACACACACACACACACACACACACACACACACAGAAAGAGGCCCGGTAAGCTTAGTGAGTCAGGGGGTCGGTATAACAGGGTTAAAGAGGCTAACCCTCAACTGTTGATAAGACCATTAGCAACACACATTCTCTGACTCAATTTTGTGTGTGCATGTGTGTATCAGTTCGAGGGAGGGAAAATGTGTGCATATGCGTATTGCATATCTGTGTATGTGTGTGTGTTTGAGTATTGCTCTGATATTTCTTCACCTACAGTTGAGTGTATGCAGTGGCTGAGTGTAAAGCCCCCAGACGGAAAGAAAGACTTAGGCTGAGAGCTTTGAGAAATTTCCAGGGAAAAAAACAAAGCACAGAGCACCTTATTCAACTCTCAGTCTAGTTCATGCAGGTTTCCTTTAGTTTATACACTCTCAGAACACTTTATTAGGAACACCATACTAATACTGCGTAGGGCCTACCCTTGCTCAGTTTTTCATGGCGTGGATTGCACAAGATGTTGGAAACATTCCTTCGAGATTCTGCTCCATGTTGAGATGATTACATCACATCATTTCTGCAGATTTGTCAGCTTCTCATTCATGCCGCAAATCTCTCATTCTAACACATCCCAAAGGTGTTCTGCCGGATTCAGATCTGGTGACTGTGGATATCATTGAAGTCCACTGAACTCACTGTCATGTTCATGAAACCAGTTTGACTTTTGCTCTGTGACATGGTGCATTATCATACTGAAAGCAGCCAGTAGATGTGTAAATTGTGGCCATAAAGGGATGCACATGGACATTTCCAACCTCAGACCTGCCACTCACTGGATGGGTTTCATTTCTTGCACCATTCTGAGTAAAACTCTCAAGGTTGTTGTGTGTGAAAATCCCAGGAGATCAGCAGTTTTAGAAATACTCAAACCAGTCCTCCTGGCACCAACAATCATTCCACGGTAAAAGTAAAATGTCAATATTAACTGATGCTCGTGACCTTCATCTGCATGATTTAATGCCCTGTGCTGCTGCCACATGATTTGCAGAGTGTATACCTGCATGAATAGGCAGGTGTACTAATGTTTCTCATACACTGGTCGATGAGTGTACATTTACCGTGGGGTGGAACACTTCCTGCCCTTTTTTTCTCTTTCCATGTCTGCCTATCTCCATGTCTATCTTGTTCTTTTTTCTCTGCGCTGTCCCATGTAATGAATTCCATCCCTCAATAAGCCATTGTGAAAAGTAATAGTAGGCCACCCCTCCATTCCTCAATACCGCCATTCCTCCCTCCATCAAGGTCGCCATTGTCTACGGCGGGTTAGATCAGAGGGAATATTAGCCTCTCTTTATAAGTCTCCCTACAAGGCCAATCTCTCTGTACCTCTGTCTAAACTCTCACTCTTTCTCTCTAAGCTGAATAAAAATGAACTGTTTAAGTTAAATGTATTCTAAAACCCAATTTAAATAATTCAACGTAATAGCTCCTAGTAGGTTTTTTAACTGACAGGTTTCAGCAGTGCGCCCTTAAAATAGCTTCTGGATGAGATCAACAGTCTCAGAGCAGAGGGAGGGGATAAAAAATCCAGGAACAACTCCTTAGTCAGTGGGCCTTGAATCCTGTAACATAAACACCTCAGCACCCAAATACAGACAGGAAGCCAGTGTGAGTGAAAAGGGCTGTGCGTGTGTAACGATCATATTCAGTGTAAATGCTGGTATGTCAGTGGACGTGCACACACATTGAGAAACATGCAAAGACCAGAAGCAGTGTGTTCAGTATCCTCCAGTGTGTTCCTTTGAAGTGAAGTTTTTGACTTGAATGATTGGCAGGCAACAGGTGTGGGGATGTTAATAGCATTCAGACATGTATATGTCCAGAAGTACTCTCCCACAGATTTTTCACACTTTTTCTTTTTTTTTCCTTTTTTTTTTTTTTTTTTAACACATGGATAATTTTCCTTTGGCTGTTATTTACATTATGGATAAATAATGGTGTGTATTCAGATGCAGGAGACAAACTGCAGAGTATGGTCCTGGGTGCTCACGCAAGTCTGATTTTTTTTTTTTCAGTTCCTTTATCTGCAATAATCCTTGCAAAATTACAAAGACTGAAAAGCTGCCTGGTCCTGCAGGACACAGGGCTGTTTTTCTTTTGACTGCTCAGTCTCTTCCACATATACTTTGTGTTCCTCTGTTGTGTGTGAAAGCATGAAAACATGGTGTGGCATTGTTTTACAGAAATCCAAGATTGAATTGAAGGAAACTGGACTTGGTTGTAGATACCTGAAGACATTTCACCTCTCATCCAAGAGACTTCTTCAGTTGTTCACAACTTGAACTTGAGTTCCACTTATGTTGCAAACACAGTGACTTGAGACTTGACTTGACACTTGTCCTGAAAAGACTTGACTCGAATTTGAGATTTGGGGCTTGTGAACAATCTTTAATTTATTACCTCCACCAAGGTTAAGTGTTTACCCATGTTTTTTTGTCAGCAGGATTATGCAAAAAGCACTGAATCGATTTGCACTGAACTTGGTGGAGGGATGGGGCATGGGCCACAGAAGAGCCCATTCAATTTTGGGGCAGATCCAGATCATTTACCATGACTTTGAATTTTTTTCTTCAAAGTCTGGTGTATGTCAGGCACATAGTGGCTAATCAGGAGGCATGAAGATTGCTGGTGAGCCGTACAGCTTCTTGAGCCATGAGAGCGAGAGAGAGCAGGAGGGGGAGAGATCAATAGCGCTGTGTTGGTGTGATCAGTCGAATGGAGCAGACTGTGTGGCACACTGTGTGGCCTTCATTTCTCCCATGTCTGCCTCCCCAGCAAATTACGCTCGGTTCTGTCCTACATGGCAACAGACAGGAACAGAGCACCAGACTTTGTTCTTGACCGCAGCTGGCAGTAAGTCCATTTGAACAGAATCAGCCATAGGCAGAATACAACAAGAACCTGGTCTGAGTTTATTTAGCAGGAAAATGTTGTACAGCTTTGTTTTCTGCTCCTGTTTGATCAGAAAATTCTAATTAAAGTATTAAAAGTCTGTGTGAGGGGAGTAAAAGTACCATCCATACCATCTACTGTCCAGTCTGAATTCTAAGCTCACACTCTCTATAGCTATTAACTTATATGGTGGAAAGTGATACAAGAACAACAGTTTAATGCGCTGGTTGTACAAAATTAATTTATCCTCTGCTTACCACATGATTCTTTTAGAGTGTGACACACACTGTAGCCTATGTGATGGTGTCTCCAGATGGGTTTTGGTCGGCCAATCCAAGTCAAAAGTCCCAGGCCAATTTTTATTCCCACTCCATTCCTGGCATGTGTTCTTTGACACTGGCCTTGGCGGAGCTCTACACTCTACTGAGCACATTTTTTAGTTTTTGGCACATTATCATTAAGGAAATGTCTGACAAGCTCTTTGTCATTCCTTCCCTTATTATCATGTGTAGATAAAGGAGTGATGATAATGCAGTACATGCCTCAAGTTCCTTTGATATGGTAATGAAGTGTTCTAAGCAGACCGGATGGCTTGCAGGAGGTGATAAAACGCTCATAACAAACATTAGAGACTTAGGACTTGACTTGAACTTTAGCTCAAAAACTTGAGAATTGACTTGGACTTGTAAAAAATGATTTGTGAGCACCTCTGGTCAAGACTCATGTATTTAACCTCTGTGGGGTCATCTTCAGTATCTTCAACCAGTTGCACTGAATTCAACCTTTCTTGGATAACCTATATGTCTGGTTGACTGAGAAACTTCATAGACATCCTGCTTTCAGACCCAGATTTTATGTCCCTGTGCATCTTAAAGTTGCTTCCTGTTCCAAGAAGACAAGGTTCATAGCAGTTTATTGTACACAATGTCTTCTTGAGACAAGGACAGTCCTGGAAACGTTTTCACTCATAGAAAGTGAAGAGACAAATGGAGAAAAATGCAGCATAGTCTCTTAAGTAACTGAAAAGCAAAAAAGTAAAACTACTATGGGTGGTATTATTAACATTTTTATTCAGATTTTTTATTGATACAGCTGTCTCGTTGTTTTACATTTTTAATATATGTTAATATAGATACATTTTCAGAGTTGTTTTTATAAAAATATATACCCTCTATACCTCACATTTTGAGTTGCATTAATTAAGCAATATCACATGAGAGGGAGTGATGTACTGAATATCATGCGGCCGAGTACCGAAGACAATGCTTTTATACAAAAGTTCTACGGGCGCCATATTAGTTAAATAAGCAACAACATATTATGATTTGTTTGTTTATTTCATCATCATTTGGCAACGCCAACATATATACTTCCACAACCGGACTGATACTGGACTGTTGCTAAGCAACACATAAACATTTTCCTGACCTGCACAGTGCACACTAGCTTGCTCCTTGCTATCTACACGTTACCTCAGGTACGTGCTGAAGTATCCAGGCTTCTTCCCTTCATCCTCTTCTGACGGCCATATGTAATTTAATTCAAATGTTATTTCGGGAATATATTCATCTTTGTTACAATCTAAGATAGATTATGGCCATTAATGTAACGCTGATTAACGATTAATAAAACACCTGTAAAGCAGGGTGATACATGTAGTTAAAAGTCCCAGTGTTATACTTTATTTCAGCACTCACGGAATGCCTCTCATCCAATCAAATTACTTGGTCGGAACTAACTGTTGTATAAGTAATTATATTATGCTTTAACTAATTAGCCTAGAATACAGGTCATTTGGTTACAACTCCGATTGAAAATGCCTCACACTTCTCTAAGTACAGTGTAGTGTTGCTCTAATATGAATCAACTCAGGTTCCACATGAAGAGGAGATCCTGCAGCTACATTACCTGCACTACTGAGTATGCATTGTTACACTCCCAGTATAATTGCTTTTTCACAGATCGTAGTCATATTTTGGATTCACTGAGACTAGAAGAAATAATATAATCCTCCCCTGGCTTCTCTGAGACATGAAAAGTCCTGATATCATCCTCAGTCAGGGGGGCTGTCAGCAGAGTCACAGGATGACGGATGTCTGGATCACAGCTTGCAACGTACTGCCAGAGGACTGTCCACTCTGCTTAAAACTAGTAGTACACTAAATCATTTTTGGCTTTGAAAATGTTTTAATTTATCGATTAAAAAATATAGTGCAACATCATGAGCTGATCGCTGTGAATTTATCACCTGTACATTTTCTTACTCATTCCTTCATTCATTCATTCATTAGTCATACCCCTTGTCCTTTTAGGGTTGTGGGGTGCTGGAGCCAATCCCAGCTGTGCCACCGCATTTTTCTTACTATTGCCAGAAAGAAATCCTCTGTAAAACACAGACAAAAGTGTTTGTGTATAACCTCTGGTTGTCTCCACTACCTGTGGTTACTTTTGCAGGCGGAGATGTGGCACAAGATGTGGCAGGAGAGCCAGCGAGGAGGAAACCATGGCAGCAGTGCAATGACCTCAGTCCCACGTCAACAGGCCCCCCCTCTGGCTGACCCCCCTGCAGTCAAAGAGCTCCTGAGAGCTGAGGTCAAGATGTTGCTACAGACTCTTAGAGAGAGAGCCAGCAGGGGGGGAAGGTAGGTGTAAGATCTCCCACACTTAAATCCACTCTACTGTACATTAGTAGTGAACTACTGAAAGGTTATGTTTTTATTTTTATCTTTGAACGGATTGGCCATATAGATTTGAAGAAACACAACACAATTTATAGAATTGTGCAGACATTACACACTGACGACTAATGACTGGAAACATTGTTTTGATAATGTTAGCCATCTTAGAAGTACACCAAGCAACTTTAGAATATTGCATCTATACCTTGTTTTACCCCACGGCATATTACATTCTCAAAAACTTTACATGTCCGTCGTGTCTCAGCCATTAGTTGAACATTATGATGGCCAACAAGTTAACAGAAATTGGATTTTTCAACCAAAGGAGATTTACGCATATTAACTTTCTCAACACTCTGTTTGAATTAAAAGTCAGACTAAATGTTTGACAGCTACAGTCTTGATGAGGCAGTTTACTTCCAGATGTATACACAGCCATTAGAGTCAACATTTTCATGATTTATTTCCCTAATATTCAATAAATGCAATTTCTCTCTTGATCTAATTTGTGAGTGTGAGGGAGTTCTCAGCGCTCTGAACTCTTAGCACAACACTTGTCTATGGTTTTCTCACAAGCCAAGAGGTGGGATGGGCAAGTAGGTTAAGACCCTGCTCACACACTATGTCATTTTTGCCCAAACAAAGAATGCCATAAAATGCTGCATTGTGTTCCCATGTCAGTTACAAATGGGATGGGAAAGCAGTAGAACAAAGGTTCCTGGCGTAGGGATGCTGCAAACTGATTTGGAAACTGTGGAACAATAGGACATTTATAGGAGGGAGCCATCCATGCATTCCACACCAAATGAGTTCCAAGAGTTCAGATTTTAAAGCCACTGCCAGCTTTATTATATTGAATATATGTTTTAACTTTAAATGGGTAGCTAAACAGTAATTTCAAAATTGTAAAAAGTATGAATGCAAAATATAGAGTAAAACAGGCCTTTATTCAGTTGTTTGTCAGTAAAGAGCTCACAGGGCAACAACAATGAATCCTGGGACTCTGTATCTGGTTTTTATGAAGCACAGTCATTGGGGAGTTATAAGCGCCCCAATAAGTGGTAATAAAACTTTCTAATTGCTGTTTGGCTTTTAATTTCTACCGCTAATCATACAGCTCAGGTCAGAGATGAGCTTGTAGCAATTTGCAATTTAATGACATGTATTAAATAAAATATTCTGAAGAATGTCATAAAAACTGTTGGCAGGATAACATCAGTTAGTAACACTGCCCTTCCTTACACATCCATACATTACAATTTAATAGCCTAAATTATGTATTCGAATGTGTCTATATGAGTGTGTGAGAGTCTGCATATGTATGAGCTAGTAACTATCCCAGCAACTAGTTCGCTGCTGCCAGGAATGTTGCCCCACGTCACCTCTCTGGTTTCGCTGAGGCCTTTTAGGAGACGCACAACATAAGATGGATTGTTCTCTGTTTTTGTGACAAACCATTTACTGCCTGTCAATTTGTCGACTTCTTTTTTATTGTGATTTTCTTTTTTTCTGTGTGTTGTTAAGCAAAAGGGTGCAGGCAACTCCTCAGTGGTTTGGGTTTTTTTTTATATATATTTGTGTGTATGTGCACTTGTTATTCCCAGTCCTCTATTTGGAGCCACTGGTTTTAACAGATGTGTGCCATGTTGACCTGCCTTGTAGAATCTAAATGCATTAATTTGTTGCAATGTCAATAATACTTTAGGTACTTGGTCATAAACCTAAGTATTGGACATACAGAATTTTTGACCTGATGATAATGTTAGATGAAAAGGATCACCAAAGTTAATATAATTCATCCTGAGGGGAACACGAATGTCATTACGAAATGTCATGGCTCTCCATCTAATAGTTGTTGAAATATTTCAATCAAAATTACAAACGTGAACCTCATGGTGGCACAACAGAAAAAGTCAGAGCATTATTATGGTACACCCACCGGGGACTGTGCATCTCTGTACAAAATTCTATGAAAATCTATCCAATGGTTGTTGAAATCTATCCATTTAGCCCAAAGTGATGGACTGATAGACCAACACAATGATACCTAGAGCCTCTGGCATGGTTAAAAACTGTCAGCATCACCGGCATTAACAGTTGCCACGTTTGTTGTTTTTAGTTAACTTAAAAATTTAAGATTTCCCACTGTATAACGTTACACTGGTGCTTGTTATGACAGCTCAGTTGACAGGGATTTATTTTTGAAGTAATCTTCCAGAGTTTCTTTTAAGTCAGGACAGCAGGTCTGATGTTTAAACTGACAATCCAATATCCATAAGGCCACAGGTCTGAGGCCCATAACAGCACTGTGTCTTATTAAAGTGCCACTGAGCAAGACATGAACTGAAGCCTTACTTGCTCACACATCACAAGTCACTCTTGTAAAGTGCTCCAGCTCGGATGTAAATGGATTACAAAAAGTCCCATTCAGAGGGAGAAATGTGGCCCTTTGTTATTGGCTGCATGGGAACAATGCCAAAAAAGTATTGGTGCCACACAGGCTGTGCCAGCACAAATCGCTTTTTCTCTTTGAAGTTGGCTTCGGTATACTTGTTGATCTTGATGCATGGTACTGAGTGTGTGTGTCTGCATGTGTGTGAGTTTCAGGCCTTTGATCGTTCAATTAGGCTAAGTCCCAAGTGTATATCAGCTAAATGGCTTTCAGGACCAAAACCGAACACACTTCCCCGTAATAGCACTTTCACGTAATAATGCTCCTCAACCCACTGTTTGTCAATTTACTTCAATTTAATATGCTTTGTTGGCATGGAAATTGAGAAAATATTGCCAAAGCATCAACAGAGACTAGAATATTTCTCTCTTTTATACTCTCTGCTAGAAATTATTATTTGTGTGTGTATATATGTGTGTGTGCATTATTTTTAATCTAATTTATCAGACCTGTTAGCCAAGAACACTTTCCTGTAATTGCAGCAAAGTCCTAATGCTACTGATTTATGTAAAGCCACATCAACAGGAGTAGCTGAGTGCCAAGGAGGGCAACAATAGTTCTCATCCTCGTACCAGATTTTTCCTGTGATTTGAACCATTTGTATGAGGGTGTGGGTGGGTGTGTGGATGGCTATGTACCTTGTAAAAGTCAACTGATTTATCTTATTGGCCTCCTCCTGTGTGGTCCTGATGCCCCTTCCACCCACACACACGCACACAACTCCATGTCAATGTCTGAGTGGCTAGAAAGTACAAATTTTCCCTCGTGCAAAGACCCTAACCCTGACCAAGCTGTCACCCCGCCTACAGCTGCCTACACCAGTAGATGATTTCTTTTTCACCCAGTGATCATTCCGAAAATTCACATCTTTGCTGTCAGTCTTTTTTTCCTGAAATCTATTTTTGTTTTTTTGGAAAATATATATTTTACATTTTTTAAAATGCTCAAGGGCTCAGCTCTGTCTCAGTGCTGACTGTGAAGGTTGTTTCCCTTTGAGCCAAGTCTTGAATGAACTTAAAGCACTAACACATCATCGTCCACAGAGCAAGAGTTTGACTTCTGTTCAGGCTCTGTTCAGTAATTCAATTCAGTGCGAGAAGCTGATAATAAGACACAAATCAATTAGAGACTATTGCACATGAAAAAAAGAAAAGATAAAAGTGAAAACCATTCAAATGAATGAAAGGCAATACAAATAAAGGTACATAAAATAAAATAATAAGGTAAAACATGGAGTGCTATGTACATTGTTCAGCACAGCAGAGCTGCAGATACGATAAATTGACTTGTGTAAAGATTCGGTCTTTGTGCTGTTGTTGCTGTAGAGATGGTGAGGAGCTCCTGTTTCGTTACAAACCTGAGACTGTGAACTATGCCCTCGGTCACCTTGACAGCTGTTACAGTAACTGTACCAACCTTGGAGATACTGATTATGGAAACAGGTTAGTAACACTGGTGGGCAAAACCTGCATATTTTACTAACCGGAATAAAATCTCTTTTAATCTTCTGTTGTCTACTCTTTTCTTACTTTCTTCATCTCCTCTCCTTCAGACCAAGCTCTCGTTGTTCAGTCAAGTCCCACGCTGAAGACGAAGTTGAGGCAGTAAGAGACAAGCTGAATGTCACTGACATTGACCAAGTGGTGGACCGCCTCAAGTAAGTTGAATACAGCAGTGGGTTCCAGACACTTTTGGCTTGTGGCCCGTTAAAACAAACCAGTGTCTTTTTGCAACACATCGTCACTGGTTATGTGACATGAGTATTGAGCAGTTCAGAGAGTGATTTTTCTCCTCTCATGTTATTCTATTTGAAGGACTTATAGGCCTTAAAGTAGCTATTATTGACATTGTATTAAATCACAATGTAAAAATAATGTGACAATATGAAATGGTGGCTTGTGATGAACCTACAGAGAATTGTCACTTGAATTTGAAGTTCCACTTGGTTTCATGGAGCTTTATAATGACTTTCAGCTGATTTTTTAGTTGTCTGAAGCAAATTTACTGTTTTGGTTCACTCTCATTGCTTGCTTAGTGTCTTTCTCAGCAAAAAAGCTTTAAAAAACAATTGAACACCACCTGCTCAGCACCAAACAGCAAACAGACACAGTTGGAGACTAGCTGGTGAACGTAGTGGAGCAATTAGCAGCTAACGAGCCAGATATTTATCTCAATAGTTGGTAGAGACCAAAATCAGACCTAAAAGAGACTTTGATATTGAATTTATATTCTGGCCAAAAACACAACCAAATGAAAGACGATGCTACTTCTTAACTGCTGTATGTGTAAATAAGCAACTGTTAGCTAACAAGTCAGTTATGTCAGATGAAAAGGTGATCATATGTCAGTGTTGTGTCCACAACAGCACAATATATTTTTTCCTTTTCTTGTTTTTTTAATCACCCTGTGACGACTCAAACTTTTCTCAGGACCCCTCGGTGGGTTCCAGCCCATGGAGTGGAAACCACTGGCATAGAGAATCCAGCCATGGCACTCTGTAAACATTACCTGTTTTACACTGATGCCGACATGAAAATTAACATTAATTAAAGAACACTTGTCGGGAACATCTTAGATTTGTAATACTAACTAGCAGAGACATGTAATGCGTATTGTATTATTTTTTCTTTGTGGTGTAGATGCATTTGTTGTAAATGACATTCACATGTGCTCTGTAATTGAGTTCCTCTGAGCCCTCTCCTTTTCACAGTTTTTTCCCTTAATTTCCCCTCAGCTCTCCTCTGTGGCCTCTGTCGCTGCCCTGCCTCCTTCACACTCCATCCCTCCTTTCCTTTCTCTACATCCCTCGCTTTGAGGCCCACAGAGCAATGCAGTCACTGGGGCTACCTTGGAAGAGAGCCTCTCTCTCTCTCTCTCTCTCTCTCTCTCTCTCTCTCTCTCCCTCCCTCCCTCTCCTCCTCTCTGTCTCTCTCTCTCTTTTTCTTCCTCTCTCTCCCATTTCCTGACTCGACCAGAACAATAAGCCCCATTGTCAGAAAATGGATCCCAGACAGGACCACAGCGGGCAGAAGATTCTTTTTCATTTGAAAGAAGTGAATAAAGTCTACTATGGTTATGTAACCAAAGAAGGGAAAAGAGTGGGGGACAGAGGGAGGGAAGAGAAAAATAGGACACTGTTTCCTCGGTACCTTATGAAAACTACAGAGGATAAACTCTGAGCAGATGCCAAGTCCACCTTGTTGTCACTGCCTCAGTTGTGAGACTGGATTGTACCTTTTTGCTTATAAATCTACCATTGTGTGCCTTTACAGCATTTTGAAAATGATAGTGTTATATAGTGTATTGCCTACTGAATCACAGATTTAACCCGCTGCACACAACCTGTAACATATAACAAAATTCACGAGCTACTCTTCAAATCGCTCATATTCATAAAATAAGGATATTAAATGTTAAATATGTGGATGCATTTTTACTGCATTTAAGACAACCAGGGGCATTATGAAATGAAGTTACAGTTTTTAACTAAGGTGTTTGGCTGTGCACGTCTGTTGTGATTGTCAAACACATAGTTTCCACTTTGACCTAGATTTTAGTTTTGGGCTCAACTGTGTTTATTAATGAAAGACAACTTCAGTACTGATGATAAACATCTACGCTGTTTTCTATCTGCCTATCTTATCTATCTAGGTCTGTCCTAATGGAGGAATCTGAAGTGCTGAACAGACTGGTAAAGCATTTCAAGGTAAGAAGAACAGCACAAAAAACAGCAACCACCAAATGAGTCTTTAATCTTCTTTGTTTTTCATCTGACATTGTGATCGTGATCCAAATCCTAAAATTATTTATGTGAAACCAGGCCAAAGGTGCTGATTTAATGTATTGATGTGCACCTGCAATCAGAATCCATACAATACAACCTTGTAAGCATTCTGAGTTATGAAGCTATGCTTGTCCTTGCAATTCTGGATAGCCTATATTACAGTATATGTACAGCATGCACAGATTTCTTCAGAAGGAATTTTATCTAAACCACCTAAATAATGACTTTACCCTTAAATTTCCCTAAAGTTTCTTACATATAGAAAAAAACATAAACCTCTGTTGCTTGCTTTAGAGTTAATTACAACTGCACCATTACAACAAAAGGGAATATTCTAGCTGTCTTGTGCATCATTTTATAAACATTACCCACCCCCTAAAAAAACAAAGTCTGACTTTTTTTGTCTGAGTAAAATTTTACTAGAAAAATAGAAAAATGTTAGAATTTGAACATTTATCCAGACAACATAAGTTACATTTGTTTGGTTCAGTTTATTCAAGGAGTAGTTTATACATAAATATAAATTTGTTAAATGATGGTAATCATTTCCATTAAAAATGTCGTCAACCAGGGGCACTCTTTTTCCCAAATCATTTTTTTTCTAAAGTTTGAATCCCTATTTGGACTCCCACAGGTAGATCTACTAACCCTCTATTGGCACTGAAACCCTGCCAAGGCATCCATTTACACACACTCATACAAACAAAAACTTGCACGCACACACAGGAAGCCTGCAAGGGCTCAGTCTAAGCTTGTTTTTCCATCTGTCTGGCCAAGAGCTTTGCAGTGCTGAGTAAGGTCTATCTCCTTCCAATCACTCAAATGGCTTACTACATACATACACATACAATTAGACACACACACACACACACATTGACAAAGAAACACACATGCATGCATGCCTACAATCTGGTTACACTGTCATGCTTGTCTGGCATTATGAGAGAAACAGAGGGTGAGTTAGTTAGAGGCCAGATGTAGGACTTTTCTGCAGACCAGATGTGAGAGTTATCTCTCTGTACCCTCTGTGTGTGTGTGTTGTGTGTGTGTGTGTGTGTGTGTGTGTGAGAGAGAGAGACTGTCTGGAAGTGTTACGTTGGCAGTTCATAAGGAAACAAAAAAAACCTGAAAAATGTGAATGGGTACAGTGAGAAAAAATAGCTATCAATAACCCCCCAAAGTCTTTGTTTTTTTCCGAAGCAACATAAATGGGTGTAGGAGAGTGAGACAGTTATTATAGGTACTATTTCCTGATTCGAGGATGTGGAGCTTTTCTTAGTTGTCATGAGGCATTTACTGTAAAGGCACTTTCTGATCAGGACCCTTTGTTAAAGCAGAAATGTGGCACTTTCCCTATAAAGAAATTGTCTCTGCAAGCAAGTGGTTGCTGATTGGTGTGTGAGCAGTTGGGATGAAGCTGTGTCTCAGGTGGTGATGCCAACCTGTGCTCTTATGTCATGAGCTTATTGTGCTTATTGCCTGTAGTGCTTATTGACTGTAGCGATACAGTGGTGGATGATGCTGATGCTGTGTGGTGTGAGGCATCACTGCCACTTTGATAGCTCATCAGTCCTTGGAAGGGAGGACACTGAGAACAGCCCTGAGGATCCCCTGTGTGATTTTTAGGTTTTAACTAAAATCTTGATAAAGTCTTATTGTCTACAAATACACTCACTCATGTTATGGTCCCAGTTCAAGGCCTCATCTGGCCACACCTGCTGAGACAGTTACACAGGAACAGACAATAGATAAGCCTTAATAGAAGAGCTAGTAAGCATTAAAAGCATTGTTTGCGGTTCTCACCTTTTCTACTTAATGACTAAACCTTCAACTGCTGCCAAACACAAGGCAAATAGGCAAATGAGACATACCGAACACTATTTTGAGTCTTGTTTTAGTTACTGAACAAAAATGTCTACAATATGCCTTTAGTCACAGATCCACTTCTTCAAATTTCTAGTACTTAAATGTTTTTGAAGGGGAAAACTAATTTGGATTCTGATCCAAATTTTAAGATTTTACACAGAGTGAAGAATGTAACAGGGAAATATTTGAAGTTTCCAACTCAAATCACATTTTTAGACGGTGATTATTAACATCTGTTTTGTATTTTTCAAGGCCTGTCATAATTAGCTATATCTTTTGCAGTTTCTGTTTTCTGTGCTGGTAATTAACTGTAAAATTAGATGAAAATGTGTTAAATGTCAAGAAATATTGCATCAGTGTGTTTAGGCTGTAAACATGGTACTTGTTTAAAGTCAAGGTAATTGGCCTGCCTGAGGAGTGTCATGAGCTTCTCATCCAACACCATCATGTCTGACGCAGCTGAGATTGCTATTGATTTAGGGTTATTCCATGCAGTTAAATTATCTAGTTTTTAAAACAGCTATTATCTGGAGCCAAATTAGACTTTTAGAGGTTGATACAGTTATGATGAAATTCCCTTTTTGGTACATCATGTAGCAGTCAATCATTTTCTCCTAAACACAACTTTAATGATCCATTGTCTCCGAGTAGGAGGAAGGTTCAGCACCATGGTAGTTAAGAATAACACACACAGACTGTTGTTTAAAGGTGTTTGTTGAGTATAAAGTTTCCCTCCCCCCACAAGCTGTGGAAACTATGTAGATACTATTTTCCAAATATTCTGACCTCTAAAGTACAGGCTGCACTCTCACTGCAGCTTTTCATAGTGATTCACTGTACAGTAACTGTTAATAAGTCAATATTCTCCAAAGCAGTGGAGTGGACTCCGTTGGGTGTCTTAGAGGCATGAAGGCTCTCATGTCTGCTTAGTTGCTTAATCCTAAAGCCACAATGAGGTCTCTCCATCATTCCCTATCCTTGGCAACATGTTGAGCCTGCTCCCAAGTTAAGGTTATTTTGACCAACTTGCCCTTCAGGCCGTTTTTAGTCTTCCAGGTCAGTGTCAGTGAGAGATGTGAGATGCGACTTGCGTTGTGATCTTGTTAAGACTCATCTCTGAAGTCGAGTGTTATCCTATTTACATTCTCTAACATGTGGCAGTGCAGGTTATCCATTCACTATTTTCCATTTAAGTTTACTTCAGTAAGCTTACTGCCAATATCCAGTTGTAGCTCTGGAATTGGTTTACATGAATGTATAAGAATTTGCCTTCTCAATTCAGTTTAAGATAGCACAGAGATGACAATCCATGGGTTTGGCCCTTGAACGCTTCAGTTAGAGCTGCTAGAGAACACTGTCTGCAGGGAGAGAGGGTGTTTATTTCCCCCAGTTAGTAATAATATCATTAGCTGTTCTTTGTTAGCGCAGGAGCATCACAAATCTCCTCATACTGTGATGTTTGCTGTGGGTGAGGATTTGGTTGCTGAACTCAGTAGGGATGGTCTTTTTTAATGGTCTTTTGCTGGTCTAAACTGGGCTGAGGTGGACTAATGTTTGTCAAGGCTGCATGGCAACTTCCACGTTCTGTATTTTGAATTGGCAGCACCAGGGTGCAAACCCAATGCCGCGACTCCCAGCCACCTCTGATCCTACCAGTCTGTACACCAGAGGCCGCAACGGTTGATCCCAGTATAATCACGCATCATGCAGCTAAACAGACTGGTGTTGTAGTTGACAGTCACAATGAAACATCAGTTCGAGCATGGTTAGCTTCTGTATTTTGATGCATTTCCACAATTCACGTCACGGTCACGCTGGCGTAGCTTGTAGGTTTTTAGCATGTTTCCAGTACACAGCAGAGCTATCACCTAAGTTGATGAAAAGATGGCAGCCATCAATAGCTGGTTTCAGCTTTATGTAGCAGAACTGGTGATCTCTGTTCCTCTGTTTCTGGTTTTGCATCAGCTAAGGGAAATGTTTTGTATGCTTGCTATGTTGTGGGTCGATTTGGGTTCTAGAGAACAACATGTGAGAATGATGACCGTAACATACAAGCTTTCCGAAAATATATAGCATAAAAATATATATAATAGCACATCAGCACCATTGTAATGGGTCCAAACCCCACATGGACCACAACCTATTTTTGGAGCGTGTGTGCTTTAAAGTTGTTTAGGATTTCAGTCACTCCGCTGTCAGAGACACCACACATACTTCGTCTGCAGCTCTGAGAGACAGCACTAGGAGGTTTAGGTTTTAAACCCACTGGGAAAATAGACCAAAAATATACATTTTAACTGTCAGTCTCCATGCCCATGGGTATGTTTGGGTGTGTGTGTGCGTGTGTGTGTTTGATTGTGTAATGCACTATATAGTCTGTGGTTACTATAAAAACTCTCCATTAGTGTTTGTGCTGGTTTAAAATGAGAGGAGGCTGCCAGTCATTCATAACAAACACACACATTGAGATACACTTTTCAATCAGGTCTTTGGTTTTGTGAACTATGGAAACACACACACACACACACACACACACACTCACTTAGTGCTATGGTTTTCATTGCTCTGGATATAAATGTTTGAGGCCAAATTATGATGGAACACTGCTGCTCAATCGTTTAGTGGTCACACACACACACACACACACACACACACACACACACACACACACACACACACACACACATTCCTTTCCTCTTTCTCCCTCTGTTATTTTTATCCTTTTTCCTTGTTCCTTTGCTATGAAAATGTTTAATAGATTTACATTGTACTTAACTGCATCACTAACATGAGCTCTTTTCCTTTGTGTTTCTTGCAGAAAAATATTAAACAAAAGTGCAGGACTCGATGTGAATTTGATAAATCAGAGCCTACACTTGCAGGTGAGTCCATGTACCCTCATTTGGTGTTTGCTGCCATCTGCTGGCACAGTATTGTTTAACATGTGGTGTTTGAGAGGATTTCTCTACTTTATCCCTCATGTCCACTTTAATCTTTAGCTCAGTGAATACATTTACTGATGAAATAAGAGTGCTGATAGTTTTACCCACCATCCATTAGATGGCAAACTCATTCTAAAACATATGGTTTGGCCGTGGGCAAATCTGCAGAATCGTCACTGGGCTGAATGCCATAAAAAGTAATTTGAGAACATGAAGGAGCAGTCTGGGTAAAACAACAACTGACGTCACTTTCACTACTCAGTGAACAGTGCTTGCTTTTTCACTTATCCTCTAGGTAATTTGATGGAAGTATCTGACAGTGTATTTCAATCATACTTCACATAGATGGTTTCAATATTTTCAGACTATTTCAAATCTCACTTCTGTTGTGTTTGTGTATGTGTAGAGTTGAGAGAGCTAAGAGGAGCTATACAAATGGACTTGGAGCTTTACCCCTCTTCATTTGCCGCTTCACCCCCAGCCTCGCCTCCTCTCCCTGTGAAGGAATTGAAAAACAGGTTCAGGTTTGTATGTTTTGTCACTGCTACAACCCCCCAAAGGCTGTATTTCATAATAATAACTTTTATTTGTCTAGCACTTTTTTTTACAGTAAAAAAATATAATCAAATAAATGACATAAAAAGAGCTAAATAAGATGAGATAAATAAATATGATATTGTTCAGGAGACATAAAATATAAGTCAGTGAAAAGCCAGTTGATGTTTCAAGGAAAATACAGAAGTAGCTGTTGGATTGCAAACGGCAATTCATTCCATAGTTGAGGTGCCATGACAGCAAATGCATGGTGACCCACGTGCATTTAGACGCACGATTGCAAATGTAGACTTAGGAACTGTGAGAAGAGCTTTTTCAGCTGACCTAGGTGTCAGCGTTTGTATATATGGGCTCTGCTGGTCAGAGATATACTTTGGAGCTAATCCACTCTGTAAGTGAGTAACAGAATCGTGACCTGTATTTAGGAAGCAATAGGATGCTAGTGAAGAGATACTAAAAACGTGGTAAGCAAACAACTGCACATGTAGTTCACCTATTTCCTTAGTGCAGAATATACTATTACTATAGTAATACGAAGAAATAAAGTAATGAATAACTTTCTCCAAGTCAGCGTCAGACAGAAATTGTTTGATTTTATTGATGTTTCTCACCTCATAAAATCAGGACTGAATAGCCCCTTCTACTTGCTTTTCAAAGTTCATATCTTTTGAGAGGGCAATACCATTATTCACAGACATGGAGTAGCAGAAAAATAATTTGATGATTTCTTTTAAATGAATATGATCCCAAAATGAATTCAAATGAAATAAAAGGGGAATGACAGAGCTGTCAAACTTGACAAAAGAAAGGGAAGCCACCCAGGCCAAGCTCACAACAGAAACAAACCCTTGAAAACATTCATCACCCTAAACAAACAAAAATCTCTCTCTAAAAAAAAAAAGAGCAACTTAGATTTCTACTACTGCTTAGGCCAGGGGTGGGAGCCTCACAAGCTACACCTGAAGGAGAACAGCACAAAACAGACATTAGAATTCAAAGGGATGCATTATGACATTTTGACCAGCAGGGGGAGTGCGCTTTAACCGCACAGTTGATACCTCAAGTAGCTGCTTCTGTTCTCAGATTCTCATTCTGATTCCTCTCTTCCAGACTGTCAGCAGGTCAAAAGGCTTCAGATGAGACTCTGCAAGGTTTAAATGCTACGTCAGTCCTAAGACCACATCCACCTCCTCCTCTGTGCCGTCCTAAACCCAGGCCACCAGTTGGACCTTCTCTCACTAAGACCTCTGCATTCGTTAAACCAGTTCATTCTTCCTCACTGTCAAGGACTCTTGGTCAGCATAGAAGAACATTAGCCTCCAATAAATCAAGCGAAATACCTTTCTGCAGCAAGATCACCACTTCAGGGAATGTGAGCAGCCACTTCACCACTGACCAGATAATAGTTAAGAGCGAATACCTCTGCAGTCTTTCCCCAGAACAAGATAGTGTTGGTCTCCACTGCAGGCCCCCAACATCTAATGCTAGTTTCCAAATAAAAACTCAAAGAGACTCACCCATCCATGAAGCCCATCTATCATCCCATCGCAGTATTAACAGCCCGAGCAGAGAATATGATTTGTTACCACAGAGGGAGAGAGAAAGCAGCTCTGTCTGGAGGTCAGAAAACGTCAATATTACCCCCTCAACCATTCCAACAACTGGGAAATCAAAGACACTAAATGGGCAAAAGAAAACTACCTGTGGAGGTGTTTCAGTGTTAGTAACAGTGCAGGCAGATAATGACAGAAGAAGGAGTACTTCTGAGAGCTTTCATTCTTCAGTCATGCCTGAAACTGGGAGTCATCCTGCAAAAAATGGTGACAGGAAGAGCAACAGTCAAATTGATATAAATAAAAATGATCATCTTGGGAAGGATGTCACCCAACAACAAAGCCTTAGTAGCCACTGTTTGACAGATCACTTCTCAAATCATTCAGGAAGTAGTAGTGGACAGGGACAAGCTAATTGTAATTCCCCCAAAAGACCACTTCCGGGCACCATGAGTCAGCCAGAAAGTATCCAAGAAGCAAAGACGGAGCAAGACTTTATCAACAATTTTTACCAGCCAGTACCTCCTGCAAGAGTGTCAACGTGAAGTCAGCCTCAGACCAAATAAAAAGTGTTTGACATTGTCTTTTATAGATATAAATTTGGGAGCATGATGAATTGATGTTGAGTTGCATAGATTTTTTCACTCAGTGTGTGGGAGGAAAAGAAATTGTATAATTTCACAGCTGTGCCTGGTCCTTGCAGAGTTTTTCCATTGAGCATTAATTGAAAAACCTGAATTCTGAATTTCCAATAGACAAGGGCAGTAATTTGAGTGCATAGAATTGTGCAGTGTCTAAATATTTGATTGAAAAATGTGTTTTTAAGACAGGTAATGGTGCAAAATACTGTTAACTTTTCACAGTAGACATTTTGACATGATCTAGCCAAAAACCATGTTCAACTAACTTTATTTATATTCAGCTTTACTAGTTTCAGGACTCTGTTGCTGTCTGTTCAAAACCTCTGCTATGAAAAAGATCTACACCAGGAACTTGACTGAAAGCAGTTTTTATTTACACCTGTTCTTTTCCTACTATGACATGTCCAAATGACTTCTGTAAACTGGGCCTACTAGTGTCAATGCTTAATCAGAGGCAATGTTACTGAAAATGTTGGCATATCATGGAAATAATACTAAATCTTACCAGGGATATAAATATGTGAAATTTGGTGCAATAAATAAAAAATATTAATTAATTCAATTTAAAAAATAAAGACCATTGGGATTGGTAGTTTTGCATGACAGAGGAACACCTTCATTGCCTTGCAGAGAGACTTCACCTTCTTTCTAAATCAAGTCATTATTTTATTTGGGGATTAGTGAATAGAAATAAAAATGGGTCTAGTGAAAACGCTTCAGACAACAGTCTGAAGAAGATCAAAAATGCTAAACTGCAACTGCTTCACAAAGTTCTATCAGCCGTTCAGGGCTTATAATCAGTTTTGTTGACACACCCCCTTTCAGATGGTTTACAACTGAATTTTACGCATAATATTCATGTATCCTGTTTTACACCAAATTCAAATTGGAATCAAAACAACAATCTGATGCAGCATTAACTAAGAAGACGGGCTTTTATTTTGAAGTGGCTGTAGAAATTAATGACGTACCTACAGCATTTTCGATTAAATTGGAACGTGGCCTTCTTGGGAAATTATCAGGAAAGGGAGCGGCAGAGATTGACTTTCTTATCTGCTTAACTAAGGTAAGAACAGGAATGAAGTCCCGCGAGTAACTTGATAGTTGCCATACTTTTCAACCGAAACAGTATTAGTGGAGCTTTTGGTATGCATTGACAGAGAGCCAGAGGATCAACAACAACTTTCACTAATACGCTGCGCCACCAGGTGGTCCAATTAGTTTTCCGCCATCTTTGGTCAGGTCAGGCGTTTCCAGCTGTAATACCCTTCTTGTTAAAATCGTAGCAAGTTTTGTTCAGCAAAGTCATTTATTAAGCATCCACCATTACTTTAAAAATGAAAGTAACATTTTAAAATAATAATATACATAGCTGACCAAGGCTTGTTTTAGCTCTGCAAGCTAACTCAGTTCACGAAGCTACTGATAGTTTTTAAGCTAATTCTGGGCTAACACACAGGTTCTGTACTCTGTCAGCTATAATGCTACTCGGCCGTTAATATACAGGCTGTGTATGTAGCCGGTGTAACAGACAGTGGCCAGCAGTGAGCAGGTTGCAGATGCTAGCTTCATTAAGGAGGAGAGATTGTCTGTAAGAGAAGGGGGGTTTCTCTCTTCCAGGCTAATGGGGGCTTGAGGGAACAGTTCATGAAGCCCGCTTCTCCTCGCTCTCCCCATACCTGACAGGTAAGTGAGACAGGTAAGGCAGAAACTTGGCGTGTAGCCCATTTCCTTTCACCTACTTCACACTACATTTATGTTAACACAGTCGCCAACATACAGACTGTAGCCAGTGTAACGGTGGAGACCAGGGATGGGTACCGAGCCCCGGTATTGAACAAGCCCCGGGGCTACATTATTCAAGACCGCAGTATCAATAAGCTCCGACCTTAACGGTTCTGCTATCAGTACTGGAGCAGTCGGGGTTTTTTTGTTTTGTTTTGTTTTCTCCGCTAGATAAACGTTATCTTGAACAGTCATTTCACCAGCTCCGTCAAATATCCTTCTATGTATGTATATTTTCGGTATTCTCAACAGAGATCTGTCTCTCTCTCTGCCCCTGCTATTTGTGTCAGCGGAGGGCAGGGGGGCGGGGCTGTTGTTCCAGTGACACATACACCAGACAGTGCAGCGCACACACCAACTCAAGCTCGTAGCCTACCTTTAGATAGATAAGTATGGCGGAGAGAACCAAACAGTCCAAAGTGGCTCTACTTTACTAGAGTAGATGCAAACACAGCCCGTTGTCACAAGTGTGACAAATGTTATGTTTGTTCAAGTTTTTTTTCTTCCTCAAAAAGTGTCGCTAAGAATACCATTTAAGTACCAGATCAATAAGCAGTATTGGTAGGAATAGTAGTACCGTTAAAATCTTAAGGATACCCATCCCTAGTAGAGACAAAGAGAGCTCTTGCACTGCACAGATATCAGATGCAGGCTTCATTTGGGAGGAGAGGCACCCTTTCAGAGAGGGGTCACTTTTCTCTCAGCCAGGCTAAAGCAGAAAAGAAGTGTCTGAAGCCCGCTCCTCACCGCCTGCCCCACACCACAGCAATGCTGACTCACTGAGACAAGAGAGGCAGTAATGCTGCTGATAAATGCCTGTAGTCTCTTCCCCCTTATCTGCTTCACACAGCGATTATGCAAACTCTAATAAAGAGGCTAATATACAGGCTGTGTATGTTGCTGGTGTATTAGTTGTGAAGAAGATAACTTCTATTTCACAGGTGTCATTCAGGCTTCTGTAGGGAGGAGAGGCGCCCTTTCAGAGCTGGGATGCTTCTCTTTCATCTCAGCCTATGTGGAGTGGATGGGAGCCGTTCCTCCTATGGTGGGTGAGACAACAGAAATAAAAGGGCAGGAACGTGCATGTAGCACTGGTGATTGAGGGTGGGAGATTGAGAGAGCTGAACCTGCCAGCTATGGTGATCTCCACAATCTGGAATGCCCAGGCCCAGGACACGGTGGCATGTATCTGCTGACTGATGTGCATATAGGGCCATCAATCTGTGTTTGTGCCCGCTGCAGGGCATCCTTGAGTTTCTGCAAGATAAGGGATGCGCTGCATGGCCTTGGGGTGTTAGCTGCAGCACTTATGACTGGCCTTTATGATTATGGCCACTTCTCAAGTAGGAGCTATCAATTGATCAAGAGCTTCCTGCAAATTGTCTGCAGGGCGTGGCCCATTGCTTGTCATCTTGTTCCCCAGTGGGTCCTGCAGACAGTGTTAGATGATCTCCTTCGGTCACTTCGGTGGGTGGTACCAGAGCAGGGGGGATTATACTAATTTTTCTTTTTTTTCTCACCCAATGAGTTGCTAGCCTTTTGGGGTCAGGACTGGGGTCCAATTGAGAGCGTGTCAATCCAGCCTTCACCTTTGTTGTTAACCAATAACGATGCCTGTTTGAGGGCTTTGCACATACGAAATAGTAATTAATGGATGTAACTCCGGTTTGAGTAGTGCATAACCCCCTAACTGCAAGCCCAGCTGGCCCCTTTTTGGTATACGTTGCTTAGTTGCAAAGAGAGATGAGCAGTGTGTGAGCTGGGGTTTAATAGGGAACTACGTGGGATGGTCACAACCCCCTGATTGGGCAGTGAATGCAATCTTGTTATCTTGTTAATATCACAAAACTTTTTTACAGTTTTTACACTTTGGGTTTTGTATGGATTAAACAAATAAGAGATACAGCTTCTAATGTTGATTTGTGAAATAACCAATATAATTTGATTTCATTTGTAACACTGTCAACTTGTAGATATTTTCAGAAAACATTACCCTGCATGACTAGGTAACTATCATATTGAACAGGAAGCCATATAAAAACTAATTTGTCCTGAAAGTGATAGTTCAGGTTATTTGATCTGGAGTTGTGTCATAGTGTATAACCCTTGTGTACTACCCTGAGCAACGTGCTGCTGTGGTAAGGGTACACATAAATTAATATGATATGGTGCTCTATATCAAGTGGCTAAAACACATTTTTGCAGATGGTCCCATCTGTAGTAGCACAGTGCTTATCTTCTGTGCCGGTGCTCCCGGATGCTTCTTCAAGCTGGGAGCACACTGATCTGAATCTACTGCAGGTAATACACTGACTATAGATAAGTACCTTACACAACCCCACGCCAAATACCCCAAACTAGGGCTGGGACGATTATCCGACGTAATCAACGTTGTCGATTATAAAAATTATTCGACGTTGAATTTTAGTGTCGACGCGTCGTGTAAAACCACACAGGGTAAATGTTCATAGAACAAAACCGGAACTTTCTAATAGGACCGTTTATATCCATCGTCTTTGGTTTACCTGGATACAAGCGCAGCGCAAGGGCTGGGACAACGCGGTGACGTAATTGAAGTCATTGACTACGTGAATGATTTGCGTCTGTGTAATCTATTTGAACAACATGGCAGCGTCTACCAGCAGTACGACGGAGCGTGTGGAGCAAGACGTGGCAAAAAAGGCTCGCACACGGTCCTCCAAAGTTTGGGAATACTTTAATCTTGATACCAACAGTGCGGTAGTCTGCAGACTCTGCAAAGTGCATCTGGCATATCACTCTAGCACGACAGTCATGCACGAGCACATAAAGAGGAAAATAATAATATAAATAATAAATAAATATAAATAATAATAAAAAAAAATAATCGTTAGATTAGTCGAATAATCGAAAAAATAATCGCTAGATTAATCATTTAAAGAATAATCGTTTGGGACAGCCCTACCCCAAACTATCACTTGAAGGCACTGTGGCCATGCTGACCATGATTTCTAAATACACAATGTTGGAATGATTCCTCCTTACAGTTTTGGTCTCTATTCTGTTTAGTTTCATTTTCATAGGTTTCATTTACTCTCTAAAGCAACAAGACAGCGAGAACAGTAACTGAGCAATCCCTGGTGATTGGAGGCTTCAGGGTTCAGCAGGCTCTGATTGGAGGCTTCAGGGTGCAGCAGATGAAACCTGAGAAGCTGTGATCACCAAACTTGTATTTTCTGTCGGAGTTTGTAGGAAATGGCAGCAGCAACTATTTCTTTTGAACAAGACCAATTTTGTTGTTCAGTTTGCCTGGAGATTTTGAGAGATCCGGTCACAATCCCCTGTGGACACAGTTATTGTTTCGACTGTATTGAAGACCACTGGAACCGGACCAAGCAGAAAGACCAGTACAGCTGTCCTCAATGCAGGAAGGTGTTTAATCCAAGACCTCTGCTGAGTAGAAACACAGTTTTGGGTGAAGTAGTGGAAAAGTTTCAGCAAACAGGATTTCAGGCTGCAGCTCAGCACTTGGCGAAACCTGAGGAAGTGAAATGCAGTGCTTGTACGGGGAGAAAGAGCAAAGCTGTCAAATCCTGTCTTGTGTGCTTGGAGTCTTACTGTGTGGCTCACTTAAGAGTCCACGAAGAACGCTTTCATGGAAAGGTCCATAAACTGATCCCACCTTCAGATCAGCTTAGAGAGAAGCGCTCCCACAGTGTGAAAGAGAGACACAAGGGCCATGACGCAGTCTCAGATGAGAGGACAACACAACAGGTGTGTTTGAACATTTCTTAAGATGCAGAAATGAATCCTTTATCTATTCAGTTAAATTTTGGGAAGTTCAAACATGTTTACGAACAGCTTGATTTACTGTTGGATAAATGAACTAACAACAATCAAGATCTGAATTTACTTTTTATTCTAGTACTTTTAATTGATGTACATAACACATTATGTAGGTTTGTGCACCAAAATTCAGACAGAGGATTATACTGAAACCATGTATTTAATGTAAATAGGGAGTTCCTCCTGATTTTTACAGTTTAATTTTCATAGGTTTAATTTTCTCTCTCCAGCAACGAGAACGAGCAGAAACTGACACATAGACAACAGACAATCCTTTGTAACATAGACGTTTTTTTCCAAACTGTGATCCTATGCTGCATACCATGAGATCATCATGCTAGAGGACTGCAGCTGAAAATGAGCCGACAGGCTAAGGGTTAATTGTGTGTTGTTCAGTCATGTACTCCTTCCACATCGCATGTCACTGGTAAGATAGTGTCAGAAACCCCCTACCCCTATACCCTATATCTTTTATAAAGTGCTGCAGGAATGAGTCCTAAAACCCAGAAAAAAGTTTGTATTTTTCACCTCCAGTTCCCTCATTCTGAAGTCGATGGGTTTTTTTGAACAGTTTTTTGGAAGGATGCCTGAAATAGGGTCTGTGGTTAACACAAGCTTTTCATGTGTTTTATTCTTCACGCTTTATTATACAACACAAAATATGTCAGTAAATACCCCACTTGTGATTTTTTTTTAAGCTTCCTAAGTGGATAACTGAGACTACAGAGGTTGTGTGGGAGACATTAAACGTCACCATGCCAAACATGAAAACCTCAGCAGTCCGTCTTTACAGCCTTGTTGTGTTTATATTCACACTCGTGAAAACTATTACTAACTTTCCAAGATGAAAGGCTTTTGCAGAAGAGGTGAGAATGCTAAATCAAACTACTAGTTGGAAGGTAAGTCGTGGTGACACTGAAGTCATGTCCCATGGTGTAGTTCATTTATAGCCTAATGAGAGAGAACTTGTTACATCTGTGTTATGGGTAGTGACCATGAACATTGTAGGATAAGACTGTACTGGAAGACCAAACGGTATTCCTTGTGTTTTCATTTAAATAATGTGTGAATTCTTCTCACTGTGAATACTAGTGTTATCTTAAGTTTCTAATGAGGACATCAATGTATATAGAATTGAATCTGTCACAGTTTCTCTGCTATTCACTGTAACATATGTTTTTGGTATTTGGCATATTGTCATTTGTCATAATATTCAAAAGAATAGAGAGTGACGGCAAATAAAATCTCCTGATTTCTGTTTAGATGGGCACAATATACAACCTACTTGAGCAGCACAGGCTGGAGTCCTACTACAATCAGTTTCTTCAGTTGGGTGTTAAAGATGAAAGAGATTTCCTGGATGGTGTGACAGTTGAAGATCTAAACAACTTAGGTAAGAGTGCTGAACATGGATGAATGTCAACACCCTTCCAAAGGTATGCTTAGATTTTCAGTTTTTTTCAGTTAATTGCTTGAAAAATGAAAACTTTATTCACAATATTGTGCAAGTGTGAAGAGAATTTATAAATTTACCTTTTTTAGAAGTGAACTGTAGCTTCCTAGAACTCTTGAATAATTACTTGTCTGACTTGAACTTAAAAGTTACACTAAAGATTAATGTCACCACCTAATGGAATGGAATGGAAGATACAATAAAATTACACCAAGTTACCAGTAAGATGAAAACTTATGCACATCACTGCAATTTAATGCAGCATTCATGTAATAAATATATTTGTAAAATGTTTTAACTGTTTGTAATTGTTGACAGTGTTAGAAGTGATACAGTTTTTAAATTTGGATTCTTTAGTTTGTGGCATAATTGTATTATAAGAAAGGATGAAAAACACATTATTGGAAATGTAAAAATGAGCAGCCATAAGGACAGTCAAGTGGCTGTGCATGATGAAATTCAAGTTATCACACTGATAATAAGATGTAAGACATATTGAAATATATTGTCTCTGCATTTTTAAAGGTTTAAGTCATGTGGAAAAGAACCGTTTTTCAGCTATGAAAAACTTCATTCAGAGACTCAGAGTTCCAGAGCATCACGTTCAAACTGTTAAATCTCTGCAAAAATCAATGGAGGTGTTCTCTCTGCAGTACACATACCCCAAATGTCCTCAACCAAAACTTATTAAAGGTAAGAGGAAAGCATCTTATAATGCATTTTTTAACATTTATATCATTAGTTCAGTTCATTCTACTGACTTGTTTACAGTGTACAGCATGAGGGGAGTTTACCTTCAAATGTTGAGTGACTGTGAACAGAGAAATACTTAAGACTGGTGCCAAACCGTGTCCTGAAATATTACACCCTTTGCATAATAGTAGTTCAAATGAGATTTGAAATGGTTTATGAAATTTTGAACTTACAGATATCGATCCAGCGCAAAACACAATCGAAGACCTGATGTTAAGGATCTGTTATCTTGAAAATGTTGGCAGCACCAAAGGAGTCTGTCTCTACACAATTGATGGGATGCCCTTGACAGATGATCCCTTCTTCAACACATGTGAGCAGACTTTTTACAGTTAAGGTTGCTAGATGAAATGGTATTATAGCTTAAGTACATTAGAGCAGTTGAAAAACGTACCTGTGTGTATATACAGTATATATATGTTATTCATGATCAAACAAGTAAGACTATAGCGCAGATCACAGAAAAATCAGCGCAGGCACTAACCAATCAAATCATGTTTATGTAGGTCCAGCCTGGCATTCAGCATCAAAATGGAGAAGATGTTGATTATTGTGGTGGATAATCACCCTGTTCTCTGTGATCAGATTATTTACACACTGGGACACAAACCGGAGAAATCAAGAATATAGAGAGTTGACATGGGCTGTTTGGTGTCTGGTTATAGTTTATTTACCAAGTAATTCCATGTATCTTTCAAGAAGAAATAAGAGCTGTTAATGTTTGTTTAAAAAAAAACAAGTTTGATGCTTTCATTGTGGAAATATAAGGGTCTAAAATCTTTTTTTTAACCTTTATTTGACTGTTTTGAGTGTTTTGACCATGTGTGGCATTACTGCATATTGTGGTATTTAAGGGTGCACTTTACACTCAGTTCCCAGTTTATTAGTACACCTAACAATAACTAATACAACAGTCCTGTAACAGCCTATTTTCATGAAGGTTGTAATGATCATTTGATTGTTGAAACTGTTATGCATTTTCACTGTCGTTCATCCCTTGTGGCATTGGCATTACTTTTTATTACAAGCTTATAATTCAAACATGCTAAGATTGTAGGGGTAACTCCTGAAGGGGTAACCTTCAGCACTAAATATGCTTCACTCATTCACAATGCCTTACCTGTTTCTACCGTGGCACAGTTTACGTCACACCAACTGTTAACTGACTTTGGGGAACCAATCCCCTTTGTAACTTCAAGAGAGGGGTTGGTTTTCCCAGATGAAACGACCTTGAATGTAGAAAACAATTTTTGTTTGAAATAAGAAGTTTGATTTTACTTCAGTGGGACAAAATGTAATGCAGTTTTTAATTTTTATTGGCTCTTCATACAGGGTCTTTGAAAGACAGGCACATTCAAAGTGGAGCTGTGATCTATGCCATATTTACACGAAAGGAAAACCTGGAATATGCCCCTCAAATGCCAAAGCAAGAGTTTGGTAAAACCTTTGGAGAGGACACCATTCGATGCCACATCATGCTCAAGGTACGTCTTAACTATAAGGGTTGTGATTCAAGTAATGATATTAACACCTGATACCAGCAGTTCTTACTTCCAATATAATAACCCATTTAAGAAGACATTGCCCCCAGTGTGTCCGGTGATGGTGCAAGAGGATTGGGCAGGAAAGGGCAACTCCTTCCCCCTGCAGCAGTTAAACAGACTCTCCATGAGATACAGACTGGGCAAAATCCATAACTAAAGCATTGGGGGTGTTTTATATCAGGAAATATGCAGCCCTGTGTGTTCGATTTATTGTGCACTTGATGCTGATGGCCTTATTCTACAATGTCTTACAAAAAAATGACAGCTTGATTTTTTTGTTTGCACTTATTATTTTAATGAAGATTTGACAAGTGTTGCCAGAATTTTGTTAAGGCAAAATGTTGTCAACTCTTGTTGTAAATGGCCCCATTGCCTTATTTTGTTAACATGTACAGTATATAAAAGTTAAATCTCTATTGCATGTTTGATTCACTTTAGGGAGACTTCGACCTGATGGTGAACTTACAAACCGACACTTTAACCAGTCTGAGGCTCAAGTTGGCAAATGAAAGTGGAATCCCAGCACATGTCCTTCAGTACAAGTAATTCAGTACAAGTAATTCAGAATTACCACAATGATACACATGGATTTTGTGGCTTGTGACCCTGTTTGTCAACACATCTTTTCTCATGTAGTATTTAGTACCGGAGCAGTACCCCTGTTGTTTGGTGTTCTTATTATATTTGCAGAGGACAACGCTATCGCGGTGACACACTACAAAGCTGTGGAATCTCTGGGGGGTCAACAGTTGCCTTCTCTTTATCCACGTTTTGTGATGAGGATCCATACAGTGAGACTTTCTTCATTAATGACGTTGTGCCGTCAGTCCAACAGACCCAGAAAGGAATCAGTGTGTTCCTATCCTCACTTTATGCTGTTGTAAGCAGTGTTTATAATATATTGTTCCCATTATCTTGCTATCTCATTTACTTTATTATCTATATTGCACTACCCAATGTTTTCCTTTACTTACCAGTCATTTTTTTGCACTTGACAAGCCATTTTCCATCTTTTTTGCCTTTCTTTGAAAAGTAAGTCTGGTGATATTCTTTATTTTCTTATTGTCAACCAAGTTCGTGACAGCTCCAAAACAAACAATAAGTTGATCTTCTAGCAAGTATTTTCTGTGTACTCAAAGAGTGATACAGCTTTTTCTTCTGGGCAGTAGAGCTCCATTGTTCAGAAACCTTTAAAGTGAGCCACACTGTTCCACTGGGTGTTCTGTCACGATCATGAACATGGCCACACAGTTAATTCCGAATCAGTTTTCTCATACAGCATCCTGCCGATCGTTCGATCTGCACTGTATGAGTATCGTTTGCTTAAAACAACAATGCCTGGCTGTTTTAAACTTAAGTTTTAGAATAATTGTATATTCAAGTGCTGTTAAGATTTTACATCTTCAATAGGAACAAATGGACTTGGGGCTGAGGGTAGAGACGTACGAGTATTGAGAGACAAACTAAT
This sequence comes from Seriola dumerili, assembly GCF_002260705.1. NCBI lineage: Eukaryota > Metazoa > Chordata > Actinopteri > Carangiformes > Carangidae > Seriola > Seriola dumerili. The sequence continues at coordinate 4,463,364 of NW_019174546.1, read as the reverse complement.
ACATTTGTTGATTTTGGTCTTTTCATAGCATTTGTTGACAGTAACAAAGTACAGAATACTGCCAACTTGATTTCACTTTCCCCTTTCCTGTCTTTAGATTAATTCAGTAAAGATTTATTTGAGGAGGAGTTATAACCCAAAACTTGTGATTTTAATTTTGCCAGTGTCTACTATGTTTGTAGTGGTGGAAATTCCAAGGTTTCTGTATCATATTTTCAGACATCAGTATTTTAAGTGTATAATCTTAGCTTTGTCACACGCCACACCTTCTACAACAAATATGAAGCAGATAGCTGCAATGGAGACATCACAACCACCTTAGCAGTGAAGCAAAATTCTGTTGAATGTTATGCAGTAATAAAAAAAATTTTTAAAAAATGCTTTAGTTAAACTAATTATATGCTCTTAATGTATTTGACAGTTATATTATCTTGAGTAATTGGAATACATCTTTTCAACTCTATTACTATTACCCACATGAGTAAATGATTCAATCACTGGGCCTCCAGGTAAAATCTATTCTGTTAGTCAAATATTTCTCTCCCTATAGACACTGTGCATTTCTTTTTTGTGCCTTTTTATTTACAGTTTGACTATATCCTGTTTTCTTTCTGAAGCTATTTGTGTTTAAATGTAACTTGCATCTACCATGATAATCAACTCAGGAAGATTTTTCACTCTGCCCTTTCTTGAAATTAATTAAAACCAATCTGAAAAGATGTTGAATCTATGAATAAATTTGGTATATTTTTTTACTTTCCCTTCTCCAGTGGTATTAACCTTGTTTTAAAAGCATTCTCTTTATCTTTTAGAAAAAGCACCATTCCAACATAAAACAAAATAAATTGATTGCCTCCGTAAGAAAACTGACTGGATGTAACCCTCTGGCCCAAAGTTTGCACCAGTTACTCTGCAGGAATGAAAAGATGACAAGGATCCAGAAGGTAAACAATATGATGTAATACAATACTCTGTACTTTGTACTGAGTATACCAAGTTACTGCACTACAATTTGACTCCATGCATTATGCTGTCTTCAACAACATGGACACAACTCCTTTTTAAGTTTATGTTTAAACCCACCGTGTCATTGTACTCATGCTAGTTAAGTCAGTTAATGAGAAAATGTTTTCTGTAATTGGAGTGATATAACCTTTCACAAGTGCCAATTTCTCCATGTCTGCTTGTTACGTTGCTGTAGATTGCAGTTTTTGAAGGCTTGTACATGCTCTTCAGAGAGCTTTTGCCCCAACATGGATCTGAACGAGGGGAAAAAGTCATCAAGGACCTGGATGTCTTTGAGAATTCATTGTACTGCTGGGCATATCTTCTTTCAAAAGCAAAGGTATGATGATACTGGGGTTTGACTGAAATGGGCTTTTGAAGTCACTAATTGCTAAAGTTTTTAAATTTTGTGTGTATACCTTATAACACCTTTGTGAATGTAGAGATAAATTTGAATTTATTTGTAAATTTGTCCTACATTTCCAGTTATTTGTTGATTTTTGAAATGATCACTTCTGAATTTTCTTATTTTGACAGAAACAGGCATCAGCCCATGAGAACTACGCACTTATCACTCTTACATCTGAAGATAACAGCCGTTTCTGTGAACCAGTTAGAGTACCTGGAGTGCCAGGTACCTTTGAACGAGCGTATGTTCTCCAGAAAATCAAAGGTAAAACTAAAACAAGTTTTTATGTGAATGAGAAGATGCATCATACTAGATTTCTGAGAAGAGGCAAGAGGCTAATTACAAAATGCTCAGAGTAAAAATACCAAGTCTTGAAATATTTGTTTCTTAATATGTCTTGACCTTTGGTCTGACCACACATGTTTCATTTTTAACCATGATCACAAGTGTTTCCAGTGTGCCCTCAACCAAGATTTCTTGGTTGTACATGGAATTTTGTTGTAGGAAACTGAGGGAACTTTATTTTTTAAAGTCTGATGATGAAACTTTTTTTTTAAGAAGAGATGTTTTAAAAGCATTCTCTTTATCTTTTAGAAAAAGCACCATTCCAAATAAAACAAAATAAATTGATTGCCTCCGTAAGAAAACTGACTGGATGTAACCCTTGGCCCAAAGTTTGCACCAGTTACTCTGCAGGAATGAAAAGATGACAAGGATCCAGAAGGTAAACAATATGATGTAATACAATACTCTGTACTTTGTACTGAGTATACCAAGTTACTGCACTACAATTTGACTCCATGCATTATGCTGTCTTCAACAACATGGACACAACTCCTTTTTAAGTTTATGTTTAAACCCACCGTGTCATTGTACTCATGCTAGTTAAGTCAGTTAATGAGAAAATGTTTTCTGTAATTGGAGTGATATAACCTTTCACAAGTGCCAATTTCTCCATGTCTGCTTGTTACGTTGCTGTAGATTGCAGTTTTTGAAGGCTTGTACATGCTCTTCAGAGAGCTTTTGCCCCAACATGGATCTGAACGAGGGGAAAAAGTCATCAAGGACCTGGATGTCTTTGAGAATTCATTGTACTGCTGGGCATATCTTCTTTCAAAAGCAAAGGTATGATGATACTGGGTTTGACTGAAATGGGCTTTTGAAGTCACTAATTGCTAAAGTTTTTAAATTTTGTGTGTATACCTTTATAACACCTTTTGTGAATGTAGAGATAATATTGAATTTATTTGTAAATTTGTCCTACATTTCCAGTTATTTGTTGATTTTTGAAATGATCACTTCTGAATTTTCTTATTTTGACAGAAACAGGCATCACCCCATGAGAACTACGCACTTATCACTCTTACATCTGAAGATAACAGCCGTTTCTGTGAACCAGTTAGAGTACCTGGAGTGCCAGGTACCTTTGAACGAGCGTATGTTCTCCAGAAAATCAAAGGTAAACTAAAACAAGTTTTATATGTGAATGAGAAGATGCATCATACTAGATTTCTGAGAAGAGGCAAGAGGCTAATTACAAAATGCTCAGAGTAAAAATACCAAGTCTTGAAATATTTGTTTCTTAATATGTCTTGACCTTTGGTCTGACCA
>NW_019174546.1:4368893-4460314 GCF_002260705.1 Seriola dumerili | reverse complement strand
GTGAGTGTGTGGTGTAACACAGTTTTTAGGGATATTTGTTTCCGAGGCTCTCAACATTACCACTACTTTCCAATGCATGACGGAGTTAGATTGCGTTTTGTAAAGGTTGTCCAGACCTCTTCTAATCCTGTTCAGTGGAAAACTGCCTCTTTATTGTCATAGATCCATATACCAAGATGTTGGCATTATACAATCGTGTATCTCGCGAGCTAAGTAAAGCCGTTTGATAAGGATATTGTCAAGAACAAGAATGTAGTAAAGACAGAACATGCCCTGCTGAGGATGAGGAAGTGTCCAGGCCCTTAGCTGGCAGTGCTCGTGACAAGAGTTAACCATGTCTAAAGCTACTCGTAAATGATGCCCTCCCTACTCCAGTCAAACATTACTGGTTTTATGGAGATAGCCCACTTTGGCATGCATTGCTGCCTCACACATTTGATAGTGGTTGCCCTGGCATAGCTTTGGCATGATATCCATCGTATTTAATAGGACTCGTTGGCTTAAAAGTCTTCGAGACCACGGATCGAAGGCTGGTCTTTAGTTGAAATAGATGATTATATGTCAGGAATATTCTTGTGTACTTTTTAATTGTCGGTAGTCAAGTATGGCTACTGATATGTTACCAAGCCACAAGAACCCTCACTATTTTGGTTAATCAAGAGACCTACTTAATAATAAAAAACCTTTTTGGCCTCAGTGAAGTTTTCAGCTCAATTAATGCAGCTGGACTGCTACTTTGAAAAGCACTGCAGATGAATAGGGCTATCGTTTGTGTTCATTTCATGGTTTAAGCCCGGTATAGAATTTGCACATTTATATTTTTCTTGCAAACTGGTGTTCTAGTAGTGAATGGGTGTTTTATTATTGGTTTCATGTTTCTGTTCTTTTGTTTAATGAGACAAAAATTCCCAAATGCATGAAGGATTGCGAGAGAACTCCGCTCCCACAGGATGAGTACTGACTTGAGAAATCGGTTTCAGCTTCTCTCCATCATTCAGATCATATGCTCTCGGAGTCATGCATTGACAAGGACCCACTGGTCAGGAAGATGCTACCACAAGTTCTTACTTTTAAATTAAACTTACTGCAAATACGTTTTTATTGTTTTTTTTCTGTGGCAATTTAGAGAAAAGAGTTCTCGCCTTAAGTTGTTGCTGTGTTTTACTAGTACAGATGACAGTAGATCAGGTATATCGGTATGTTTTGTTTAGAGTGTGCAATGATAAAGTGTTTGCGTTAAGGACTATGATTGTTACTCAAGCCATAATTGTCAATAACCTAGAACAATGTAAATTGACAGCTTTCAGGCAATATTCAGCAGCACTTTTGGAGAGTATTGTTTGAAAGATTGAACAACTTTCCTCCCTCAAATGTGACCCCACTTACATCTGAAGGATCTAGACAAGAGAGAGTCGCCTTGTTCTGCTGAGTGATGGTACTCCATGAAATCATATCCTGGATTGTCATTCCTTCTTGCATAGAGAAAGTTTCATACGGCATTGTTGTTTTATGGGTTCATGATCTTGATGGCTCCTTTTTTTGTGCATATTTTTCTTTGTCAGACAACCTTGCGTGTTTATCTGTGATAAAGGACAAAGGATCCGCAGATATATCAGAGTGACATTGTTGGATGTAAGCAGGAAAATTGGAGGTGAACTGTTAACTGGCAGCCATGTGAGGTACCTGAAGCCTTACACTTGTATAAAAACAAGAATTTGAGTGCAGTTAGTATACAATTAGTAAAACAATTGTTTTTTGGGATTTTAAGCAGCCCTGTGTTCCATTAGAAGAATGAGAGCATTTTTAGGCCATGCGACGGACGCCAGGGCCGGAGACATTTGTTTGTTGGGTTGTCCGTCCATTTTGGTGGTCAGAGGTCAAGGGTCTGGTGACCTTACAAACCACAGACCACCTGGAGGGAATTTCTGTGTTCTCCCAGTAAGGTTTCACGCTGGTGCCCATAGCTGAATTTCAGCATTTTTTCTGGTAATTGATGATTGGATGATGATGAAGTGTACAAAGTCAATCCTTTCGTGATTCAATGTATGAACAGGAAAATACACCAAAACGCCAGAGCCACCAGATGTCTAGCTGATGTTTTGTTCATCATTCATCATATAACTGATTGTCATGTTGTTTGTTTAGTTTTTAACAGTTAACACAGGCACTGTGGAGCATTCAGAGAGGACCAATTCTTGGTCACAACTAGGACCTCAAGAGAGCCATTTACTGGAACACTTCTTGCCTTACTTGTACAATGATTGTTCTGTAACTAACAAAGTGTCTTGAATGGGAAACAGCACTTCCAGTGTGCAGCCTGTACATGTGACTAGTGCCTAAACAATTCGCACTCAAAAAAATACATAATTCGTTTTAAATTATTGGTATTTTAGTAAGGCTGTCAATGGCATTTTGTATTTTAGGGAAAAATAGCCATTTTATTTTGTTTTTTGTTGTAATGAAATTCTCTACTACATCAACAACAGTAAGCCATACATAACAATACATATCATTGTTCTTGACTTTGTTTCATCAGGTCCTGATAGACACAAAGTTCGTCCCTATGGACGGGAGTTGCTACAGAAATACAGGAATAAGAAAATTAACGCGTGAAAGAGCTCTTTGACAACTTTGCGTCAAGAAGCATGGCTTATGATTTCACCATGTCTTGCTTGTGAGTTCGACTTCCATGCAGTGGAAAAACGCTTTCACACATTTACTGCTGAAAATCTGGAAAGTTCAAGTTAAGTGTACACTAACCCCATCCATCAACATGTCAAAGGAGCAATTCTGGGCAAATGAGGGTTGTCGTGTTATGCAAACATTTGCATTCCATTTTGTTTATGTTGCAATCTACCCAATAGAAATGAAATTTTCTATTTTTTTTTTTTACATTTTTAGGAGCACATACGTAACCTTGAGCCAAAAATGGATTACTTGCTGTATGATGCCCTACGACTGCAGTTCTGAGTTACGAAAGGTCAAGAACAATGATATGTATTGTATGTATGGGCTACTGTTGTTGATGTAGTAGAAATTTCATTACAACAAAAAAACAAATAAAATGGCTATTTTTTCCCTAAAATACAAATGCCCTTGACACGCCTTACATATAAAATACCAATATTTAAACTGAATTATGTATTTTTTGAAGTGCATTGTTTAGGACTAGTCACTGTACAGGGTGCACACTGTGAAGTGTGTTTTCCCAATTCAAGACATATTGTCTATTAAGAACATATTGTCAAGTAAGGCAAGAAGTGTTACCAGTATGGCCTCTTTTGGAGTCCTAGTTGTGACAAGTAATTGGTCCTCTCTATGGTCACCAGTCCTGTGTTAAATGTTTAAAAATCAAACAAACAACATGACAATCAGTTATATGATGGATTGATGAACAAAACATCAGCTAGACATCCTGGTGGCTCTGGCGTTTTGGTGTATTTTTCCTGTTCATACATTGAATGACGAAAAGGATTGACTTGTACACTTTCATCATCATCATCATCATTAATCTACCAGAAAAAATGCTGAAATTCAGCCATATGGGCCACAGGTGAAAACTTTACTGGAGAACACAGAAATTCCCTCCAGGTGGTCTGTGGTTTGTAAGGTCACCATGACCTTGACCTCGACCACCAAATGGACGGACAACCCAAAAACATAATGTCTCCGGCCCTGGCTGTCGTCGGCATGGGGCATAAAAATGCTCTCATTCTTCTAATGGAAAACAGGGGCTGTTAAAAATCCCAAAAAACAAATTCTGTTTTTATTATTGTATACTAACTGATCTCAAAATTCTTGTTTATACAAGCTGTAAGGTTCAGGTACTCACATGGCTGCCAGTACATTCACATCCAATGTTTTCTCTTTACCATCCAGACAATCGTGCACTCTGATCATATCTGCGGATCCTTTGTCTTTATACAGATAACACCAAGGTTGTCTGACAAAGAAAAATATGCACAAAAAAAGGAGCCATCAAGATCATGAACCCATAAAAACAACAATGCAGTATGAAACTTTCTATATGCACAGAAAGGAATGACAATCCAGGATATGATTTCATGGAGACCTTCACTCAGCAGAACAAGGCGGACCTCTCCTCTGTCCTAGATCCTTCAGATGTAGAGGTAGGTGGGTCACATTGAGGTGAGGGAAAGTTTTCAATCTTTCAACCATACTTCAAAAGTGCTCTGAATATTGACCTGAAAGCTGTCATAATTAGTATACATATTGAATAGTTTATGAGTAGTATAAATGTTACTTTAGTTGACATAATAATATAAGTCTTAAGCAAACACTTATCATTGCAACACTCAAACAAAAACATACAACGATATACTGCATCTACTGTACTGTACTAGTAAAATAACCAGCAACAACTTTAAGGCTGAGAACTCTTTCTCTAAATTGCCAACAGAAAAAAAAACAATAAAAACGTATTTGCAGTAGTTTAATTAAAAGTAAGAACTTGATGGTACATACTTCTGACCAGTGGTCTTGTCATGATGAATCCAGAGAGCATATGATCTGAATGATGGAGGCAAGCTGAGCAAGATTTTCTCAATGTCAGTAGCTCTCTGTACTGAGGTTTCTCGCAAAATCTCTTCAGTGCAGTTTGGAATTTTGTGCTCCATCTAAACAAAAGAACAGAACATGAAATCAATAATAAAAACACACCATTCACTACTAAAGAACACACAGTTTTGCAAGAAAAATAAAAATGCTAAATTTCTATACAGGGCTTAAACCATGAAAATTGAACACAAAACGAATAGCCTATTCATTGCAGTGCTTTTTCAAAGTAGCACGGTCACGTGCATTATTGAGCTGAAACTTCACTGAGCCAAAAAGGTTTTTATTATTTAAGTAGGTTTCTACTTGATTAACCAAAATATAGGGTTCCTTGTGGCTGTATACATATATAGCCATATTCTTGCTACCCGACAATTAAAAAGTACACAAGAATATTTTCCTGACATATAATCATCTATTTTCAAATCTAAAACAGCCTTGCTCCGTGTCCGAAAACTTTAAGCCAAGAGTCTATATACGCTGGATATCCATTGCCAAACTATGCCAGGGGCAACCACTATCAGAATGTGTTGAGCAGCCAATGATGCAAGTGGTTCTCCCATAAAACAGTATGTTATGGTAGAAGGCATTTATGTACTTTAGACATGTGCTAATTTGTACAAACTGCAGGTAAGGGCCTGACACTTCATCTCACAAGGGCAGCTTCTTTTACTATTCTTCACAATATCTAAAACGGTTTAGCTGACAGAGATGAAAAATGCCAACATCTTTATATGTAGAATAAGAGCAGTTCACTGACAAGCTCCCTCAGCATTAAAGTAGTGGTATGTGAGAGTGGAACAAAACTCCTAAAATTGTCACTGTGTTACACCAAACTTAAAAAAAAAAGTTTCATCATCAGACTTTAAAAAATAAAGTTCCCTCAGTTTCCTACAACAAAATTCCATGTACAACAAGAATCTTGGTGAGGGCACACTGGAAACACTTGTGATCATGGTTAAAAATGAAACATGTGTGGTCAGACCAAAGGGTCAAGACATATTAAGAACAACAATATTTTCAAGACTTGGTATTTTTACTCTGAGCATTTTGTAATTAGCCTCTTGCCTCTTCTCAGAAATCTAGTATGATGCATCTTCTCATTCACATAAAAAACTTGTTTTAGTTTTACCTTTGATTTTCTGGAGAACATACGCTCGTTCAAAGTACCTGGCACTCCAGGTACTCTAACTGGTTCACAGAAACGGCTGTTATCTTCAGATGTAAGAGTGATAAGTGCGTAGTTTCTCATGGGCTGATGCCTGTTTCTGTCAAAATAAGAAAATTCAGAAGTGATCATTTCAAAAATCAACAAATAACTGGAAATGTAGGACAAATTTACAAATAAATTCAAATTTATCTCTACATTCACACAAGGTTTATAAGGTATACACACAAAATTTTAAAAAACTTTAGCAATTAGTGACTTCAAAAGCCCATTTCAGTCAAACCCCAGTATCATCATACCTTTGCTTTTGAAAGAAGATATGCCCAGCAGTACAATGAATTCTCCAAAGACATCCAGGTCCTTGATGACTTTTTCCCCTCGTTCAGATCCATGTTGGGGAAGCTTCTGAAGAGCATGTACAAGCCTTCAAAAACTGCAATCTACAGCAACGTAACAAGCAGACATGGAGAAATTGGCACTTGTGAAAGGTTATATCACTCCAATTACAGAAAACATTTTCTCATTAACTGAACTTAACTAGCATGAGTACAATGACACGGTGGGTTTAAACATAAACTTAAAAAGGAGTTGTGTCCATGTTGTTGAAGACAGCATAATGCATGGAGTCAAATTGTAGTGCAGTAACTTGGTTATACTCAGTACAAAGTACAGAGTATTGTATTACATCATATATGTTTACCTTCTGGATCCTTGTCATCTTTTCTTCCTGCAGAGTAACTGGTGCAAACTTTGGGCCAGAGGGTTACATCCAGTCAGTTTTCTTACGGAGGCAATCAATTTATTTGTTTATGTTGGAATGGTGCTTTTTCTAAAAGATAAAGAGAATGCTTTTTAAAACAAGGTTAATACCACTGGAGAAGGGAAAGTAAAAAAAATATACCAAATTATTCATAGATTCAAACATCTTTTCAGATTGGTTTTAATTTTTCAAGAAAGGGCAGAGTGAAAAACTTCCTGAGTTGATTATCATGGTAGATGCAAGTTACATTTAACAACAAATAGCTTCAGAAGAAAAACAGGATATAGTCAAACTGTAAAATAAAAAGGCACAAAAAAGAAATGCACAGTGTCTATAGGGAGAGAAATATTTGACTAACAGAATAGATTTTACCTGGAGGCCCAGTGATTGAATCATTTACTCATGTGGGTAATAGTAATAGAGTTGAAAAGATGTATTCCAATTACTCAAGATAATATAACTGTCAAATACATTAAGAGCATATAATTAGTTTAACTAAAGCATTTTTTAAAAATTTTTTTTATTACTGCATACATTCAACAGAATTTTGCTTCACTGCTAAGGTGGTTGTGTGTCTCCATTGCAGCTATCTGCTTCATATTTGTTGTAGAAGGTGTGGCGTGTGACAAAAGCTAAGATTATACACTTAAAATACTGATGTTGAAATTGATGATCAGAAACTTGGAATTTCCACCACTACAAACATAGTAGACACTGGCAAAAAATTAAAATCACAAGTTTTGGTTATAACTCCTCCTCAAAAAATCTTTACTGAATTAATCTAAAGACAGGAAAGGGGAATGAATTCAAGTTGGCAGTATTACTGTATCTTTGTTACTGTCAACAAATGCTATGAAAAGACCAAAATCAACAATGTATTAGTTTGTCTCTCCATACTCGTACGTCTCTACCCTCAGCCCCAAGTCCATTTGTTCCTATTGAAGATGTAAAATCTAACAGCACTTGAATAATACAATTATTCTAAAACTTAAGTTTAAAAACAGCCAGGCATTGTTGTTTTAAGCAAACGATACTATACAGTGCAGATCGACGATCGGCAGGATTGTGTATGAGAAAACTGATTCGGAATTAACTGTGTGGCGCCATGTCTCGATCGTGACAGAACACCCAGTGGAACAGATGTGGCTCACTTTAAAGGTTTTCTGAACAATGGAGCTCTACTGCCCAGAAGAAAAAGCTGTATCACTCTTTGAGATACACAGAAAATACTTGCTAGAAGATCAACTTATTGTTTGTTTTGGAGCTGTCACGAACTTGGTTGACAATAAGAAAATAAAGAATATCACCAGACTTACTTTTCAAAGAAAGGCAAAAAAGATGGAAAATGGCTTGTCAAGTGCAAAAAAAATGACTGGTAAGTAAAGGAAAACATTGGGTAGTGCAATATAGATAATAAAGTAAAGATGGATAGCAAGTAATGGGAACAATATATTATAAACACTGCTTACAACAGCATAAAGTGAGAGTAGGAACACACTGATTCCTTTTCTGCGGTCTGTTGGACTGACGGCACAACGTCATTAATGAAGAAAGTCTCACTGTAATGGATCCTCATCACACAAACGTGGATAAAGAGAAGGCAACTGTTGACCCCCCAGAGATTCCACAGCTTTGGGTAGGTGTACGCTGATAGCGTTGTCCTCTGCAAAATATAATAAGAATCACCAAACAACAGGGTTACTGCTCCGGTACTAAATACTCACATGAGAAAAGATGTGTTGACAAACAGGGTCACAAGCCACAAAATCCATGGTATCATTGTGGTAATTCTGAATTACCTTGTACTGATTCTTGTACTGAAGGACATGTGCTGGGATTCCACTTTCATTTGCCAACTTGGAGCCTCAGACTGGTAAAGTGTCGTTTTGTAAGTTCACCATCAGGTCGGAGTCTCCCTAAAGTGAATCAAACATGGCAATAGAGATTTAACTTTTATATACTGTACATGTTAACAAAATAAGGCGCATGGGCCATTACAACAGAGTTGACAACATTTTGCCTTAACAAAATTCTGGCAAACACTTGTCAAATCTTCATTAAAATAATAAGTGCAAACCAAAAAAATCAAGCTGTCATTTTTTGTAGATTGTAGAATAAGGCCATCAGCATCAACGTGCACAATAAATCGAACACACAGGGCTGGATATTTCCTGATATAAAACACCCCCAATGCCTTTAGTTATGGATTTTCCCAGTCTGTATCTCATGGAGAGTCTGTTTAACTGCTGCAGGGGAAGGAGTTGCCCTTTCCTGCCCAACCTCTCTGCACCATACACCGGACACACTGGGGGCAATGTCTTCTTAAATGGGTTATTATATTGGAAGTAAGAACTGCTGGTATCAGGTGTTAATATCAATACTTGAATCACACACCTTATAGTTAAGACGTACCTTGAGCATGATGTGGCATCGAATGGTGTCCTCTCCAAGGTTTTACCAAACTCTTGCTTTGGCATTTGAGGGGATATTCCAGTCTTCGTGTAAATATGGCATAGATCACAGCTCCACTTTGAATGTCCTGTCTTTCAAAGACCCTGTATGAAGAGCCAATAAAAATTAAAAACTGCATTACATTTTGTCCCACTGAAGTAAAATCAAACTTCTTATTTCAAACAAAATTGTTTTCTACATTCAAGGTCGTTTATTGGAAACACCATCTCCCCTCTCTTGAAGTTACAAAGGGGATTGGTTCCCCAAAGTCAGTTAACAGTTGGTGTGACGTAAACTGTGTCCCCGGTAGAAACAGGTAAAGGCATTGTGAATGAGTGAAGCATATTTAGTGCTGAAGGTACCCTTCAGGAGTTACCCTACAATCTTAGCATGTTTGAATTATAAGCTTGTATAAAAAGTAATGCCAATGCCCACAAGGGATGAACGACAGTGAAAATGCATAACAGTTTCAACATCAAATGATCATTACAACCTTCATGAAATAGGGCTGTTACAGACTGTTGTATTAGTTATTGTTAGTGTACTAATAAACTGGGAACTGAGTGTAAAGTGCACCCTTAAATACCACAATATGCATTCAGTAATGCCACACATGGTCAAAACACTCAAAACAGTCAAATAAAGGTTAAAAAAAAAGATTTTAGACCCTTATATTTCCACAATGAAAGCATCAAAACTTGTTTTTTTTTTAAACAAACATTAACAGCTCTTATTTCTTCTTGAAAGGGATACATGGAATTACTTGGTAAATAAACTATAACCAGACACCAAACAGCCCACTGTCAACTCTCTATACTGTCTTGATTTCTTCCGGTTTGCTCAGTGTGTATAATAATCTGATCACGAAGAACAGGGTGATTATTCCACCACAATAATCAACATCTTCTCCATTTTGATGCTGAATGCCAGGCTGGACCTACATAAACATGATTTGATTGGTTAGCTCTGCGCTGATTTTTCTGTGATCTGCGCTATAGTCTACTTCGTTTGATCCATGAATTAACATATTATACTGTATATACACACAGGTACGTTTTTCAACTGCTCTAATGTAGCTTAAGCTATAATACCATTTCATCTAGCCAACCTTAACTGTAAAAAGTCTGCTCAACTGTGTTGAAGAAGGGATCATCTGTCAAGGGCATCCCATCAATTGTGTAGAGACAGACTCCTTGTGCTGCCAACATTTTCAAGAAACAGATCCTTAACATCAGGTCTTGATTGTGTTTTGCGCTGGATCGATATCTGTAAGTTCAAAAATTTCATAAACCATTTCAAATCTCATTTGAATCTACTATTATGAAAGAGTGTAATATTTCATGACACGGTTTGGCACCAGTCTTAAGTATTTCTCTGTTCACAGTCACTCAGACATTTGAAGGTAAACTCCCCTCATGCGCTCACTGTAACAACACGTCAAATAGATATGAACTGAACTATGATATAAATGTTAAAAAATCATATATAATGTCTTCCTCTACCTTTAATAATTTGGTTGCAGGACATTTGGGTATGTGTACTGCAGAGAGAACACCTCCATTGATTTTTGCAGAGATTTAACAGTTTTGAACTGATCTCTGGAACTCTGAGTCTCTGAAGAAGTTTTTCATAGCTGGAAAAACGGTTCTTTTCCACATGACTTTTAAACCTTTAAAAATGCAGAGGACAATATATTTCAATATGCTTTACATCTTATTATCAGTGTGATAACTTGAATTTATCATTCACAGCCCACTTGACTGTCCTTATGGCTGCTCATTTTTACATTCCAATAATGTGTTTTTCATCCTTTCTTATAATACAATTATGCCACAAAAACTAAAGAATCCAAATTTAAAAACTGTATCACTTCTAACACTGTCAACAATTACAAACAGTTAAACATTTTACAAATATATTTATTACATTGCCCTGCATTTAAAATTGCGAGTGATGTTGCATAAGTGTTTCATCTTACTGTAACTTGCGGTGTAATTTTATTGTATCTTCCATTCCATTCCATTAGGTGGTGACATAATCTTTAGGTGTAACTTTTAAGTTAAAGTCAGACAAGTAATTATTCAAGAGTTCTAGGAAGCTACAGTTCACTTCAAAAAAAGGTAAAATTTTATAAATTCTCTTCACACTTGCACAATATTGTGGATATAAGTTTCATTTTTCAAGCAATTAACTGAAAAAAACTGAAATATCTAAGCATACCTTTGGAAGGGTGTTGACATTCATCCATGTTCAGCACTCTTACCTAAGTTGTTTAGATCTTCACACTCGTCACACCATCCAGGAAATGCTCTTTCATCTACCCACCCACTGAAGAACTGATTGTAGTAGGACTCCAGCCTGTGCTGCTCAAGTAGTTGATATATTGTGCCCATTAAACAGGAATCAGGAGATTTTATTTGCCTTCGTCACTCTCTATTCTTCTTGGATAATTTATGACAAATGACAATATTGGCAAATACCAACATATGTTCAGTGAATAGCAGAGAAACTGAGTGACAGATAAATTCTAGCTATACATGATGTCCTCTTTAGAAACTTAAGATAACACTAGTATTCACAGTAGAAGATTCACACAATATTTTAAATTGAAAACCACACAGGATACCGTTGGTCTTCCAGTACAGTCTTATCTAACAATGTTCCATGGTCACACACCATAACACAGAGTGTACAAGTGTCTCTCTCATTAGGCTATACGCATGAACTACACCATGGACATGACTTCTAGATGTCAACCACCACTTACCTTCCAACTAGTAGTTTGATTTAGCACTTCTCACCTCTTCTGCAAAAGCCTTTCATCTTGGAAAAGTTAGTAATAGTTTTCACGAGTGTGAATATAAACACAACAAGCTGGTAAAGACGGACTGCTGAGGTTTTCATGTTTGGCATGGTGACGTTTAATGTCTCCCACACAACCTCTGTAGTCTCAGTTATCCACTTAGGAAGCTTTAAAAAAAAATCACACAGTGTGGTATTTACTGCATATTTTGTGTCTGTATCAACTAACGACGGCGGTGAAGACATAAATTAGACATGAATAGAGCTACATCCGCCTCGTCCGTGCGCCGCCCTGTGTTGTACCACAGACCCCTATTTCAGGCATCCTTCCAAAAAAAAACTGTGTTCAAATAGAAAAATCCCATGTTCTGTCACGAATGAGGGGAACTGGAGGTTGAATACAAATACACAACTTTTGTCTGGGTTTTAGGCACATGTTTCATTTTTAACCATGATCACAAGTGTTTCCAGTGTGCCCTCAACCAAGATTTCTTGGTTGTACATGGAATTTTGTTGTAGGAAACTGAGGGAACTTTATTTTTTAAAGTCTGATGATGAAACTTTTTTTTTAAGTTTGGTGTAACACAGTGACAATTTTAGGAGTTTTGTTCCACTCTCACATACCACTACTTTAATGCTGAGGGAGCTTGTCAGTGAACTGCTCTTATTCTACATATAAAGATGTTGGCATTTTTCATCTCTGTCAGCTAAACCGTTTTAGATATTGTGAAGAATAGTAAAAGAAGCTGCCCTTGTGAGATGAAGTGTCAGGCCCTTAACTGCAGTTTGTACAAATTAGCACATGTCTAAAGTACATAAATGCCTTCTACCATAACATACTGTTTTATGGGAGAACCACTTGCATCATTGCTGCCTCACACATTCTGATAGTGGTTGCCCCTGGCATAGTTTGGCATGGATATCCAGCGTATATAGACTCTTGGCTTAAAGTTTTCGGACACGGAGCAAGGCTGTTTTAGATTTGAAAATAGATGATTATATGTCAGGAAAATATTCTTGTGTACTTTTTTAATTGTCGGGTAGCAAGAATATGGCTATATATGTATACAGCCACAAGGAACCCTATATTTTGGTTAATCAAGTAGAACTACTTAAATAATAAAAACCTTTTTGGCTCAGTGAAGTTTCAGCTCAATAATGCACGTGACCGTGCTACTTTGAAAAAGCACTGCAATGAATAGGCTATTCGTTTTGTGTTCAATTTTCATGGTTTAAGCCCTGTATAGAAATTTAGCATTTTTATTTTTCTTGCAAAACTGTGTGTTCTTTAGTAGTGAATGGTGTGTTTTTATTATTGATTTCATGTTCTGTTCTTTTGTTTAGATGGAGACAAAATTCCAAACTGCACTGAAGAGATTTTGCGAGAAACCTCAGTACAGAGAGCTACTGACATTGAGAAAATCTTGCTCAGCTTGCCTCCATCATTCAGATCATATGCTCTCTGGATTCATCATGACAAGACCACTGGTCAGAAGTATGTACCATCAAGTTCTTACTTTTAATTAAACTACTGCAAATACGTTTTTATTGTTTTTTTTCTGTTGGCAATTTAGAGAAAGAGTTCTCAGCCTTAAAGTTGTTGCTGGTTATTTTACTAGTACAGTACAGTAGATGCAGTATATCGTTGTATGTTTTTGTTTGAGTGTTGCAATGATAAGTGTTTGCTTAAGACTTATGATTGTACTCAAGCCATAATTGTCAATAACCTAAACAATTAAATGACAGCTTTCAGGTCAATATTCAGAGCACTTTTGGAAGTATGGTTGAAAGATTGAAAACTTTCCCTCACCTCAATGTGACCCCACCTCTACATCTGAAGGATCTAGGACAGAGAGAGGTCCGCCTTGTTCTGCTGAGTGAAGGTACTCCATGAAATCATATCCTGGATTGTCATTCCTTTCTGTGCATATAGAAAGTTTCATACTGCATTGTTGTTTTTATGGGTTCATGATCTTGATAGCTCCTTTTTTTGTGCATATTTTTCTTTGTCAGACAACCTTGGTGTTTATCTGTATAAAGACAAAGGATCCGCAGATATGATCAGAGTGCACGATTGTCTGGATGGTAAAGAGAAAACATTGGATGTGAATGTACTGGCAGCCATGTGAGTACCTGAACCTTACAGCTTGTATAAAAACAAGAATTTTGAGATCAGTTAGTATACAATATAAAACAGAATTGTTTTTTGGGATTTTTAACAGCCCCTGTTTTCCATTAGAAGAATGAGAGCATTTTTATGCCCCATGCCGACGACAGCCAGGGCCGGAGACATTATGTTTTTGGGTTGTCCGTCCATTTTGGTGGTCAGAGGTCAAGGTCATGGTGACCTTACAAACCACAGACCACCTGGAGGGAATTTCTGTGTTCTCCAGTAAAGTTTTCACCTGTGGCCCATATGGCTGAATTTCAGCATTTTTTCTGGTAGATAATGATGATGATGATGATGAAAGTGTACAAGTCAATCCTTTTCGTCATTCAATGTATGAACAGGAAAAATACACCAAAACGCCAGAGCCACCAGGATGTCTAGCTGATGTTTTGTTCATCAATCCATCATATAACTGATTGTCATGTTGTTTGTTTGATTTTTAACATTTAACACAGGACTGGTGACCATAGAGAGGACCAATTACTTGTCACAACTAGGACTCCAAAAGAGGCCATACTGGTAACACTTCTTGCCTTACTTGACAATATGTTCTTAATAGACAATATGTCTTGAATTGGGAAAACACACTTCACAGTGTGCAGCCTGTACAGTGACTAGTCCTAAACAATGCACTTCAAAAAATACATAATTCAGTTTAAATATTGGTATTTTATGTAAGGCTGTCAAGGGCATTTGTATTTTAGGGAAAAAATAGCCATTTTATTTGTTTTTTGTTGTAATGAAATTTCTACTACATCAACAACAGTAGCCCATACATACAATACATATCATTGTTCTTGACTTTGTTTTCATCAGGTCCTGATAGACACAAGTTCGTCCATGGACGAGGAGTGCTACAGAAATACAGGAATAAAGAAAATTAACGCTGTGAAAGAGCTCTTTGACAACTTTGCGTCAAGAAGCATGGCTTATGATTTCCACCATGTCATTGGCCTTGTGAAGTTCGACTCCATGGTGAAAACGCTTCACACATTTACTGAAAATCTGGAAAAGTTCAAGGTAAGTGTACATACCCCATCCATCAACATGTCAAAGGAGCATTCTGGGCAAATGAGGGTTTGTCGTGTATGGCAACATTTGCATTCCATTTTTGATGTTGCAATCTACCTCAATAGAAATGTAAATTTTCTATTTTTTTTTTTTACATTTTTAGGAGCACATACGTAACCTTGAGCCAAATGGATGTACTCTGCTGTATGATGCCCTACGACGTGCAGTGTCTGAGTTAGAAAAGGTCAAGACAAAGTTCCCAGATTGTAGACTTCGCGCCATGTGTCTCACGGATGGAAATGATTCTGGGTAAATTTCCTTCCCTGTGCTATTGTGCTGCGTTAGCACCTTTTAATATTTCAACTACAAAAATATACATTAAGTGCTTTACCTTTTAGTTGAGTAGGTGTTGACTAATGCATCATGTAAGTACCAGCCCCAGATCAGCTATATGGTTGACTCTGTAATCTCTAATTGTTTATAATCTGTCTCAATAAATTCACCAAATGGTCAGAATATCAACAATTACCCCTGATTTCAAAATATGCTTTATTATTTACCACACTGACATTGAGTAAGCTAGTCATACAGTTTATCATCTATTAATCCTGCTATGTGAACTATTAACTACAGATTGTGATTTTATTTGGGGACAGCGGAGGTCATAATCTGAATATTGTCATATTTCCAAAGATCCTCGATAGAGCCAGTTGCAGTTACAGCCAAACTGCTCAAATGTGACATCATTGTAGATTCAATCCTTCTTGGAGATGTGGAGAACAACATGCTGCACGGAATCAGCAACGCAACAGGTATGCCGTTATTACCAAATTATATATAAAGCTGCACAAAAATGTTACATATGCCATATCCTGTCTCTGAGTTCTCTAAGACACATTTTAACTCAAAGCAATTGCAGTCAGAAAATTTAGATAAATTATCTTCTGACCATTTCCAAATATTCACGATTAAATCAACTATGATTGAACCATCAATTGCATTTCAGGTTAGGCTCATCATCACCATCATTTGTTTGTGTATTAAAAAAATTAAGAAAATGACTGATGTCATGAGTAACAATGGCCAAAATGTGACTCACCACATATCCATGATTGCTTTCAGGTGGTTGCTGTTTCAAACCGCAGACAACCAAAGAGGGTTTGAAGCTGTTTGAGATTGAGACAGTTCTGTCTTTGGAGCAGAGGAAACCCAAGAAAAAACTTGACCCATCCTCTATCAGTGAGGTCAGTTGCAGTGTCTTCTATTCTGTTTAAAGTTCCTCTGAAAATGAAATACATCACAGTCATTCCTTTTACAGTTTTAAACTTAAAATTTGGCATGATGTGTTCATACATTTTTCCCTGTTATTTTATAGCATGCTTTAACAGGCATCTTTGCAGCTCATGGATATGATGAATATCCAGAGACATCTTTACCAAGCCAGATGAACAACAAAGTGACAGGGACAGAGAGGTAAGATATAGAAACACATCCTCTGGATGCTGATAATAAACCTGATCAAGTTATTGTGACCTTTGTCCATCTGTTAATGATCACATTCTTCATCTGATTTGTCAAACATAAAGGTCGTGATTATAAATGATAGTGTCAGGCAAAGGTGAACTAATTTGGTGAACAGGTTGCCCTTGACCCATCCAGCCATTTAGCAGTAATTTAATTTTGTTGTAGCCCCTAGTGGCAAATGTCATGAGTTCTGCAGGATAGCTTGGAGTCCCTTAGTGCTACAGCCACTGATTATTTTCATTTTCAATTGAAATGCTGTGTCAGAACAGTGAAAACGGTTCACCACAATTTCCACAATTATTGATTGTCTGATTCATTTATTGACCAATTGGACAAAAATGTGTTTCACAATTGGCCAACACCAAACAGAATCCTCTGAGGGTTTTCAATGGCAAAAATGATAAGGCTTTTGAAGATGTGTGCATTACATTTGAAGCATTAATGATCTTTCAAAATAGTGCTCTGAAAAAGCGGCTTCTGGAGTCGAAGGACAGGCGTTTAATGGAGAAGGACAAACGTGTCCTGGAGGAGCTGAAGAGCCTGCATTGTGACCCTCATCCCTTCTTCAGAGTCTTTCCATCAGAGTCAGACTTTAGTAAGTGGCATTGTTGCTCTTGACTTGTTTTTTGCTCCCACAAAACAGGATCTAGTCTTACAAATATTTAACACGGCTATAATTTGTTTGGGTTCTCTTGTCCTTTATAGACTCACATTATGTATTTGCAAGTGACAGCTCATGAAAACCAACATTTTAATTGTTTTAACTATTTATTATTAAACTGTAGTCCAGAGTACCCATTGTGCACTGTCTAGCCAGCCGTCATTGTAGTGTGACACTGGAAATGAGACTAGTTGTTTGATAAAAGATTAAGATAAAGACTTTTTTTACTATTGGGATGTACAGGATATCGCATTAAGCTGATGTAGGTCATGAGGTGACCATCTATCATTAAATATGAAGTGTAATCCTTTCATAGCAACAGGGTTCAATTAGTAATTTTTTTATCTTCAGTGTTCTGGAGGATTCTCATGCAAGGCCCTCCTGACACACCGTATGGAAAAGGAGTGTTTGAGCTGTACTGCCAGTTTGGTCCTGACTACCCAGTGAAGCCTCCACTTGTTCGCTTTGTCACAGGAGTATCCTGCCAAAATAAAACAACTGAAAAGTTATTTTTACATTGCATTCAGATGTCTACACAGTGTTATATTGTAATTATTACCATGATTATTGCTTCATCTCTAACTCAGTGAGGTTATATGATGGCAAAAGTTATTACATACCCTGTGCATGTGTTTTTTGGTAGTGAGATTTTCTTAACAGTATGACAGGTGTACCACTGCAATGTCAACAGCGTGGGCCGCATCTGCCACAGCATATTTGACCGTAGCTACAATGCCCATATTACCATGAGAGAGATCTTTGATGCTGTGTATGGACTGCTCATCATCCCTGAGCCTGATGATCCACTGGACAGGTGAGATATGTACATGTTCATAAATGAATAATTTTATCTGGATATTTCTTGTTCTGCTGATATTTGTGATCAATTTACAAAGTCTAATGTGTTGCATTGATTTAAAATGTTATGTGTGGTAGAAATTTGTTTATCGTTGATTGTTTCATAATTTACTAGCACATTGAGAGAGTAAAGAAATTTGGAAGGTCACACCTTGTGCCTAATGTTTTTGGATTTGTGACTTTGTACCAATGTACAAGAACAGAGCTTTCATCCTCGACTAAGAAAATGTTTTACAACAATAGCATGATGAAACATGGGGCCTGCACCATGAAGCAAGATTAGTGGGTTATACAGCTTCAGATGATGACAATCGTAATGAGAAACTCAGCATGCTATATCTTAGTGTTCATAATCAAATACACACCGACCACATTGGTCAGCGTAATGTCATATTTTAAGTATTTGACTTGTATTTTTAATTTCTTTTGGAAGCATTTTGGCTGAGGAGTTCCTGACAAACCGTGAGACGTATGAACAAGAAGCCAAGAAACACACAGAGCAAACTGCAGGACAATCACTGGATGACATGGAGAAGGTGAATGAACTAACATTCTTAGTTAGTTTTGGTGGATTATTACTTTCCATATAACAGTGATGTATTTGGTGTCTTGCAGTCTTTATATTGATATACTATGTGTCTTGTTTTTGTCTCTTTCTTTTATTTTAAAGAAATTGGTGGATTCTGTGCCACAGTTTATACCGCGACATCTAATCTGTCCACTCACCAAGAAAATGTTTGTTGATCCTGTGAAAACCGTGTATGGCACTGTGTATGAACGCAAGGCCATTGAGGAACACCTGAAGCAGTGAGTTCATTTGCTACTGTTGACACTAGTTAAAAGTGAGCTATGTCTATGTCATTACAAACCTGATTCATAACCAATTTATCAACAACATGCTTGTAAAGGAGGCCATCTAATTGCTTTGGACCCATTTTAAATTACATGTACTGAAAGAGACTTACATCAAAGGGCCTTTTGTCAAATAAATTAGGTTAAAATTTAAATAAAATTAAAGTAGGTAAAGCTCTGGCTACAATTCCCTGTCAATGTTTGTGGCAGGGAGTCTGAATCCGCTATCACCCCCCAAAAATCTCAGCAATCAATCCATCTGGTGCATTGCCATGTGCTGTATTTTCACTGTTGTATACTCTGTTGCAGACACAAGCATGACCCTATGGCTGGCCCAGGACATGACCTTGAGCTTAGCGACCTTACAGCAGACTGGGATATGAAGAAAATGGTGATGGATTATCGATCTCATCAAATTCAGTGAATCTTTGGAGAAAAACGTTGGAGTTAAAGCTCTGTAGTTTTGTGTTGGTGTTAAAAGAAAATTAACCAGTTACTCTTCATATTTTTCTATCTAGTTCATTTTATTTAATCTTCCTTTAAAGCCTGTCATGTTGAAAATGCATATTTCTGAGCACAGCGTGCAATAGCACACAAATTATGAGTAGTTTGAATTGTGTTTATTGTATATAACTTGTCAGCCATTGTCAGTGACATGGTGCTTCTCTCACACAAACCCCAGAAAATTACCCAATTAGAAAAGCCTGAATACATTCGCACTAATTTGTCCCTGAAAATTGATTTAATATATACTTGATAAGCCTATTCGTGTACAGTATATGTCTTTCATAACTTTTCCACATTTTGAATTCATTATCACATAATTTGACAAGCGAATACAATTCTAAAAACGTAAATGTCATAATAATAAACTTAATGTAGCCTCAAATGTTTCTTACTGAATATAAAAGTGAATCTTTGGCTATTTTGACCAGTTGTTTTTGTCCAGACGGGAGCACTAAGTGGACAGTGATAGCAATTTGGGTTTCTCTGCTGTCTGACATAATTATTTAGAGATGATTATTGCTTTGATTTTTTTTTGGGTTGGTCAATATTTTTTCCATATTGTCAGTTATGTCTATGCACAGTTTAGCAACTTAAGCAATTTCAAAAATTATGAATCACTTTGTATTGTTGAATAAAAGTTCAAGTTTACTGTGTTTGTCTCACTAGTGATTACATAAGAATAAAGCATGGGAAAGGGACAAAGCCTTTTTTTTCTATTTTATATGTGCAGCAAACATTTTCACGTAAGTCTTGCATATAGTCACCCAAAGATGTGTGTCACTCAGATTTCTCGGAGTTCCTCAAGAGTTGTTCTATTGTTTGGCAGTGTGTTGCAGACGTAATTGTGGTAATATTATTAAGAAGAATATGCCATAATGTTGCATATAACCTTTCTGAAGCAACCCTGAGCATAGTCAGGAGTTGGAGCCGTGATAAGCCTAATTGAATCAACTGAACTGATTAAATCAATTAAAATTAATAGAAATTAAAGGCTTTATTTACATACAGAACCTTAACATGTTTGTCTGTAAATGAATTGTGCAAATATTTGTGCAGATTTATGTAGAAGTAACAAGTGATGCAACTTTGAAACCGTCATTGGGGTAGGTCTTCTTAGGGTCATATTGATGTTTTTTGTATTGTGAAGTAAACTATGTGATTGCTTTGATTGGAAGACAGCATCCTACTACTTTGCTGCACATTAAAGCTGTGGGATGTTCACATAATCTGCGTCAATTACTGTAAGATGGAGCTGTGACAGGAATGTGGGCTCCACTGCTGCCTGTTACACCGTTAAATGATAAACAGCATACTGGTCTTAGATGAGGAACTGTAATACTTATATATACTTATATAATACTTTTAATTTTTATAATACTTTTTGGCCAAGACAACATTTAAGGCAAAGAAACCTACACTTGCCAAAATCATTTTATCTGTGGACTCAAATATGAACCAGCAGTAACGTTTACATCTATACTGCTAGTGTAAAGATTAATTTGTCAGTGGTTAAATGAGACGTAGTTATCACTTACAAGACTTTATTAGTAGTTTATAGCTGATGACTAGACAGCCAATCCTCGCCAACCATTTCGCCTTACGTCATGTTCGGATTACAGGAAGTGAATCACTCGCCTTCAAATTAAATTTCCTTATATTTGAAAAACATATATAGAATCACTGATCTACCCGCGATGTTAAAGGGCCATTTTTAAGGCAAAAACTCATTCTTTTTTAGATTGATACTACCGCTGCAAGTTTGTCACTTTTCATCTTGATGGAGCTTCAGAAAAGCCCATTAATGTTTTTATTTTGGTGGCTGTAGCCGGAAGTGTTTTAAATGTACACAGTTAAACTTTGTGCTTTACTGACGCTGAATTGACTGCACGAAGTGAACGCTGTTGACTCTGCAGATTTGAGGAGAAACGGGGACTCAGCCAGCAGGTGAGTGTTACTGGATTTCCCAAAAAGTTATTTTTTTCTTTGTTTCGATTTGTTTACGTCCGCCTAAAAGCTTGACTGAAAACTACGCGGTATTACTTCAACAGGTTGTTTTACTTCAAACGTGCCAGCGTTATGGCTAACTTAAATTTGAAATCACTAAAGGCTGTGGCATTACTTTCAACTTTTGTGTGTGGCGTTTCTGGCACAGCGTTGATTCACTCTAAAATAACCATGTGCGCTGAAGTAAGGCAGTTTTGGCTGAGGGGTTAAGCCAGGACCTGTCTTTCCTGCAAAACCTGTTTACACATTCACGTTTGGTTAAATCACTTCACAGTTCCCCTTAAAAGTGGAGACACTGAGTCACAATGGGTCTATAGTTGAACTCCCTGTTAGGACGGTAATATAAGGGGAAAGTACCCCCAGAAAATGGCATGTTTCATACTGCAGCTTTAGGAGGTTCAACACTTCAACTTTTTACTGTTGACATTAAACATAAAAACAGATACACACCAAACTAACATGCCTTGATAAAAATGATGAGAATTGTTGGCCTTAGTGAAACAATACGAGCCAAACTTGACCAGAAATATAAATCACTGTGGTTTAAATAGTTTTGGACAACAATGCAGCTCTATGGCACAGAGGCTACACCAGCAACAGTCTTTAATGGGATCAGTTAATTGTGTGTCTTTCTATAGGATGTGTAATAATGTTGAATTTATACATCATAGTAACCCCACTGCTTCCTCTGCTTGTATGTGTCCTTTTCCTAGAGAGATGTGGTGGGTGCTGTGGGTGCTCGCTGCCCTGCTGGCTCTCTTCTGCAGTCTGGATGTGTGGTACTTCCTACGGGCAGCAGTGGTGATCCTCCGGGCCTGGTTCCAACCTCCGGTCTTTGACATCACAGCAGAGCAGGTCCTAACAGGCCGGGTCACTCCCCATGACATCGACATGTGCCACATGAACAATGCCCGTTACCTCAGGGAGTGTGACTTCGCCCGGTTCTCTCTCTACACACGTAACGGGGTCTTCAAAGCAGTTCGAGCCCTCGGCGCTTCAATGGTTGTGGGGGCCACCACCATTCGTTACCGAAGAGCTCTGTGTATAGGTGAGGGGTACGAGCTGCGGAGTCGGATCGTCACTTGGGATGACAAAGCCTTTTTCCTGGAGCAGAGATTTGTGTCAACAAGAGACGGGTTGGTGTGTGCCATCATGTACTGCAAGCAGAGTGTCATCCGCAGCAGCCCAGACAAGATCATGCAGCACCTGTGTAAAAGGAAGGTGGGAAAAAAAGTTTCAGAACAAATGCAAATTGCATATTGGTAAGGTCTAATTATTGAAGAACATTGACACTGAAGGTTTGCTCCTTACAGGTGGAGTGCCCTGAGTTTCCAGAGGACCTTCAGCACTGGGTCAACTTCATCTCTGCCAGCAGCCAGACCCTCAGAGCAGAGAGTGGACTAGAGGAAAAGAACAAATGAGGCATTGCATGGACAGCTATTAAGACTGGCTTTCGTGAGACATCTAATACACCAGCCCGGGATCCAAAGTCTTCTGAGAGAGACATTTGTCAATCCACTTGACCTGAACACACTTGTGCCTACTTTACTCGTGAACTTTGCTTAGACCACAATACTCATGCCAAACAGAAGAAAAAAACAACATACTTCATGGTTCTGAGAGGCTGCTAAAAGCCATGAATAATCTTTACTTATACACTAATAAGAAAGTAATATGATTGTAAAAAGTATGTGTTCATGTACTACAGAAGCACTAAAACAAATAAAATTTGAACTCCTGTTGATGCACTTTTATGCCCACAATTTGTATTTATGTGCACACGTGTGCCTCACATAACATTCAATAAGAGTCAAGTTAGGTACAAGTTGTTACTGTAATCAAATGTGAAACTGTAAAAACACTATGGTATACAGCAGAAAAATCAATGAAAGTGGTTACAAATCAGAAAAAGATGCAATACAACAAATGAGAAAAATTATTGTAAAAAAAATAATAAAACAATAAAAAAAAAAGTGTCACAGTGTAACAGAAGAAAATTAACTCCCAGTGATTTATTTGGTAAAAAGCAGTTGTTGCTACAGAAAGAGGATGTCCAGCTGACACCATCAGCTTCTAGCAGGATGTACATACTGTTAGCTGAGCTCATGTTAAAATACACATATAAAACTTAACTTTTACAGTACTATTTTCCCTGACAGATCTTTGATTTTCTTTATCAAAATACTGTTTTGGCTATCTGTCCAAAGTTAAACTTTGACAAAACTTCAAATCAAATTTCCTCTGATGGATCATTTTATACACAGAGTTCTTTAAACTCTCTGTGTGTAAAATGCATATCCACACATGTAGAATTGAGATTCAAAAAACGTTTTTTCACCTCACAAATATAAATTGATTGAAAGGAATTTGTTTGTGTATTTGCAGATTCTTTTTGTATTTGCAAGATATTTTTGTAAGTTTACAAATGTATCTTTTGTATTTGTGGAAAGTGTTTTATATTTGCAGATTACACACTTACTCACTGATTGTCAATCTGTTCACACAAAGAATTTTGACACAAATCTACCTACACACTACTGCTTCTATTGCTCCTCCCAGGTGCATGCTGCCCCTATACCTGCTTACCTATAAGTAAGTTGCCTAAAGTGCTGCCCAGTTGCAAAGCAAACTGAAGAAATAAGTAAAAAAGACAAATACTAAATAAATATAGTCTTAAAAAAAGACAGTTATACCAAAGAGGTAATAAATATCTTCTACAAATATACACAAACGTAACAATGATGATTTCAATAATAACATGAATAAAAAAACGTTTTAAATGATATTACTGTCACGTATTTACATTAACATTTTAAATTCTTTATGAGGATCATTGAAATCCCCTTTTAAGTTGGATTTAGGGTTTCATGACTGGCTTTGTGTATATGCTTTTTTGCCATAATGAGACTTGTGTTAATCGACACCAACCATACACATTTCCTTGTGTGATGACGTCAGTTATTCAATATGAAAACATAACCGTGTAACCATGCCGACAATGCAACCACTGACATTACTTGTCGTCACAGACCACCCGGAAGTCCTGTTCATTCATTCTACCGGTTTCTTCAAGTTGCATCGCATCTCATGGTAGCACTGTGTTCAGGAGGCACGGTAAGTTTTACTGTCATAAAAAGACACTTCTGCTGTCTTTATGATTAATGCTTGAAGTCCGACATTGACAACTTCCTCGAATAGCGACTTTACTCGAACGACTACGGTCTCTTCTCTGACTAGGCCACCAGCTACTGGCAGCTAGCAGCTAAGCTAACAGATTTGGCTGTCAGCAGGTTGAATGGAGCAGCGTTAGCTTCATAGTCCTCTCAAGGTTGAAGTGGATGATTGGAGGAGTATGCTGCTTTCGTATTTTGAGCCATAATATTATGCCAAAGAGTGAAAAGACACTGACCGATTGTTTTTCTACACATTTGCATTGTCATCGATGAGGTAAAATGTGCATTTAGTTAAATATTTAATACTGAATTTGGTCATGAATTTAGAAAACACTAACTGCCCTAAGTAAGCAGTTTTTTAGACAAGTGAAGGCAAAGTTGATTTAGACATCAACAAGGCAATACAACGTGCTTTTCATAAGCCATAAACGGTATTAAGACTATGGACAGATTATTAAACAGGCCTACTGGGCACAGACCCAGGGACCAGAGGGGTTAGAGGGGCCCACAGCTAGAGCCTCTGTTTTTAGTGACACAGTACAGCCACAGAGAGCTGCAAAAGGACTACAGAGAAATGCAAAACAACTATACAAAGATGCAAATTGACTACAGACTACAAAACATCCCAAAGAGTATGAACTACAAAGACACACAAAATGATCTAAAAGAAATGCAAAATGAATATAGGGGGGCACAATATGTCCATTAAGACATGCAGAACTGCTACCAAACCACAAAGAAATGGAAAAAAATATAACCCTACAAATCGACTACAACTACAAACGACATGGCTGCAACATTTGTTGTTTTTGTGTCTCTCTCAGTCTGGGTGTCTTTCTCCAGTGTAGGAGGGCTGGGAGTGCTTTTACATGTATATGTCAAAGGGCCCATTGTTTCATAATCTGTTCATGATTAAGACAACATGTAAAAGAAACACATAGCAATATAAAAAGACAAATAAAAAACAGACACATAATTTAAAGAGAACAATTGAATAGATAATGAAATAAGATAAAAATAGAATAACACAGAATAAACTGTAGAATTAAAAATACAGTCTCAAATTTAAAACAGGAAAGTTTTAAGCCCTGATTGAAAAGAACTAAGAGTTGTAGAAGTTTCGTGCTCCCTTCTGTGCTCCAGATATGTGATGCATAAAAACTGAACACTGCTTTTCCATGTTTAGTTTTGACTATGGTGACAGTAATCAGATCTGTCCTAAATTATCTGAGTGGTCTGGACAGTTCATAACGGAGCAGCAGATCAGAATTATATTTTGGCCCTAGACCATTCAGTGCAAGGAGCCAGTGCAAAGATCAGAGAACTGGACTGATCTGTTCCACCTTCTTTGTCTTTGTGAGGACTCTAGCAGCCATATTTTGCAACAGCAGCAGTTTCCTGATCGACTCTGTAGAGAAACCTGTAAGGTCAGCATTAGAGAAATCAAGCCTACTTAAGATAAAAGCATTTTAAAAACAGCACATTTTTCTAAAAATGTGCATTTTTCTAAATCCTGCTGAGACATAAGTCCTTTCATTCTTGATATATTCTCAATGCTGATTGTGTAATTGTCTTAATGTGGATGTTAACATTTAGGTCCACTGGTAGCAACTGAAGATGAACACTGACCTTTTGGAAATTTTCTGTGAAGGAAGTTTTAAAACATCCAGTTATCGATTTGTTCAGTGCACGTAGTCAGTGGTTGTATGGCACCTTAGTCTTGTGATGTTGTGATATTAAATATTTGTGTCATCTGTATAGTTATGGATTTTATTGTTTTCCATAACCTGCGTTAGTGGGAGCAGGTAGATGTTAAAGGAAAACTCAGCCATTTAAGTCACATGAGATGTTGTTTTAAATGAGTGTATAATTAGACTGAAGTGCTGATTTAACCGTAATTTATATGCTGTTGTTCCAGAGAGATGTTGCTGCTGGTGTTGGGAGCCCTCCTCCTGCTCTTCTGCAGTCTGGATGTATGGTACTTCCTACGGGGGGCCCAGGTGTTCATCCAGGCATGGTTCCAACCCAGAATATGGGACATTCTAGCCGAGCAAAGCATTGATGGCATGGTCCTTCCCCATGATTTGGACTACATGGGCCACATGAACAACTCTCGTTACCTGAGAGAGTGTGACTTTGCTCGCTTCCACCATTACATGCGAAACGGGCTGTTCATGGCCTCACGCAAACTGGGGGCCAAAATGGTGGTAGGGGCTTCCACCATCCGGTACCGGCGCTCCTTGGCCTTCCGTGAGGCTTTTGAGATTCGGACCAAAGTAGTGGGATGGGATGAGAAGGCCTTTTACTTGGAGCAGCGCTTTGTGTCTAAGAAAGATGGATTCGTATCTGCGGTCATGCTCTGCAGGCAGAATGTGGTGCACTGCAGCCCAGAGAGGATTATCGAGTTTGTCTGCAAAAGGAAGGTGAGTGATAGCAGAAGACGTAAAGTATCGGTATGACTGTGGGAGGCCTGCAACTAACAATTATTTTCATTAGCGATGAATCTACTGATTATTTTTTTATTCAATCGTTTTGTGTGGTCAATAACACAAAAAAATGCCCATTGTAATGTCTTGAATTCCAATGTGATGATATCTAAATGTTGGTTTTCCCCGAACAATACTCAAAAACTTAAAAATATTCTTTTTGCTATTGAATGGAACAAACAAATACAACAATCCGCATAGTTGAGAAGCTGAACTAAGAAAATATTTTCGTTCGAAAAATTACTTGAAGGATTAATTGATTATCAAAATATTTGCTGATTATTTTTCCATTGATGGATTTATCAACTAATTTCATTTCAGGTCTCCCTGCATTTATTTTCATTACTGACTAATGATATTCTTTTCTTGATAATTCAGGTAATCGCTAGGTCTAGGGCTGCAATTAACAATTATTTTCCTTACTGATTAATCTGATGATTGTGATTGTTTGATTTATCAAACATCAGAACAGTGAAAAATGCCCATCACACTTCCCTAGAGTACAAAGTGGTGATATTAAAAGTCTGTCTGATATTTCAAAACCCCAAAATATTAAAATTTCTATAATGTAAGAGAAAGAATTGCAACATATTGGGAACCTGGAACTATAAAATCCTTGTCATTTTTGCTTGAAAAATCATTGCAGCTCTAAGTCTATAAGGCCGAATGTGGCGTCTTTAAATGTGCTGTGTCTGACAACTGTTCAAAACCCCAAAATATTTGATTTCTGATCATCCAAGATAAAGAAAAGCATCAAATCATCACATTTGAGAAGCCTAAACCTGGGAATGTAATGCATTTTTGCTTTTAAAAAAAAAAAACAACAAGAAAAAAACGATTAATTTATCAAAATTATTGCCATGTAATTGTCAGCTATTAGTTTGTGATCTAGACTGTAGCTTTTTTCTACTGCAGCATTCTGCTAACTTTTGTGGTTGTGTGTGCAGATCGAGTGCCCAGAGTTTCCTGAGGACCTCAAACACTGGATCAGCTTCATTTCAGCCAGCAGTCAGGCACTGAGAGCGGAGAGCGGACTGGAAGAGAAGAACAAGTGAAGCCACACCATGAACCCATGTATCATGAGTGTAGACACATATCATTTGTATTGCACGCACATATACAATATACATCCATACATACATGCATACAAACAGTTAAACATTGTAGAGTTTTAGTTGACAGACACGATTCCACTTTCTGTTATGGGTCAATCCTACCTGCTGTGTATTTTTGTATGATGTGAACTCAAGTACTGGACTAAGAACAGCTGAAAACTTGAACTATAAGGTATTCCTTGTTTTAAATGCACTTATGCACTGAGATCATAATGAAAGTTGTTCTCTCCGACGAAAGTGAAACAAAAACGTAGCTTTATCCTTACGGCTTATTCAGTAGTTGACTGTGAATAGACTGGCTTTAGACATCTTCATTCTCATTTAGCAAAATCGTCTAACTTCAGATAAGCATGTAGAGCAAAAGTTACTCTTCCACTGACATCAATGCATGTTTTGAAACAACCAGAATAATTTTTGTGCCTGTTTCTCTTGATTAGTCGTAGTTTACAGTTATAATTTCAGGGAATTATAACTTTTTTTGAAAAAAAAAAACATACAGTAGGTTTGATGAAATGCTTGAATGGACATCATGAACATATAATGACAATTAGTTTTAATCTCCCCATCAGCGTTTTGCACAAAGTAACCCAAGTGAGTAAACAACCTGAACTCTTGTTGAAAATTTGAGAGGGAATATTTGTTTTAGAGGGACCCTTTTCAGTACAGTATTGTTCTTTTACCAAATTTATAATACATGCATTTAAAGGGTGGGCTTCTTGATTGGAGTTGCATTTGATTTTAGGAGAAATTGCTCAAATCCAACTTGACAGGCATGATAAGAAAAGGTTAATTCTGTATGAGGTTGCTGGCAACTTTTCAAAAACTTGCAGCGCACTATAAACACTGAATGTTTGGATGATACTTGGTTTTTATTTAGACGGCCTTTTAAAATGTGGGACCTTCCTTTTAATGCATAAAAGCTTTAGTTTGTGACCAAAGTAATGTATTGTTCTGTAAGAAGAGGAAACAAATTTTTAAAGATGTACTGTGTGTCTAACCTGTTATTTATGTTGTCAATGCACAGAATCCTATTTAATTCCTTTAAGTTTGAAGATATGTGTTGTCCTTTTTATTTTCCACTTGGATTATTGTACCAGACTTCATTTATTGTGTTTGTTAATTATTTAATGGCATTTTAAATTAAAAATGCATTGGAAACTATGTTCAGCCTGTCATTATAAGTGCTTGTTGTTCAGTAAAAACCTGAATTTCTGATGAACTGTGGTTGGTGGTCCTATGTTGAATATAAATCTGCAACAAAATAACTATTTTGATAATTGATTAAGTCATTTTGATGAAGATATCCTACTCTGCCCTATTTAATATTGTTATAAATTTAATATTTTGGGGGTTTTGACTGTTGGTCAGATAAAACAAGAAGTCACCTTGGATTCTGAGGAACTTGAATGGATAAATTTGAGACAATAATTTCACCCCTAATTGAATATAGACCAGGTCAACTGTATATATAGTAGTTAAATTGGCTCTACCTAAACAAGCTACAAGATTAAAATGCTTTTACAAATTAAGACATCAGTATAATAATATTTCTTTGGAATAGCCCATTCTGGATACTTGTATTCTTATTGGTTTCAGTATATTACTTTTGCTGTTGATACCTCTATATTTTTTCCTTGATGAAATTTTAGATTATTTTACTTGCACTATTTTTTTTTTAGATCAGAGAAAATTCAGGAAAAAAACAGATTTGTGTTGCAGAACTTAGGTTTTTCTTCTTTCCTCTCTCAATTGTCTCACAACCCCTCAGATTTATCTGATGACACCCTTGGAGGGGTCCAACCCCAAGATTGGTAACCTCAGTGCAGTAGCCAAGAACTACAACTACCTCTTATTTTCATCATCAGTTAAGGTGCTGACTGCTGAAGTGCCAAATCCTGACATTTGAGAAACTAGAACATGCAAATGTTTGACTTTTTTGCTTGAAGATGGATTAAACATTTGATCAATTATCAAAATAGTTGCCGATTCATTTTTTGTTGATTGATTAATCAAATAATCATTGCAGCTCTGAAGTACAGTAGTTTAAACGAGTTCCACCTCCAGCTGCTACAACTGTAAAATCCTGCTTACACATTGATACATCAGAATAATGTAAAAAAAAAAAAAAAAAAAAAAAGGGCCGTTGTTCTAAGAAACAAAACTTATACTTTAATAATTTAAACTATATTTTCATTGGAAAATGTCTTACATTGTAGTATTATCACTTTTAATTAAGTAAAAGTACTCCCCCCTCTATTGCGTATACATAACATATAGCCTACACAGATACTCAAAACACAAAAAATAAATATATGTGTAAAAATTAGTTATTACAATTAAATATCAAATGACAATTAAGTTACATTATTTTGAAAGTTGGGGTTTTTTAATAATTAAAGTCCCCTGCTACCGGTTCCGGTGACGCCCCCTGCTTTTCACTTCCTGTAAACAAAGCAGCAGCTGTTGTCACATTCCTGTATTTTCGCTGATTTTCTGCCTCTACTTCTGCGTTATCGACGATGGCTCAGGCCGGAGTGGTCCTGGACAAGGACCAGTTTAACTGCCCGATATGTCTGGATGTAATGAAGGACCCTGTGACCATCCCCTGTGGACACAGTTACTGCTGTGAATGTATCCAGGACTACTGGGACCAGGACGACTACCTGGGGATCTTCGTCTGTCCGCAGTGCCGGCAGAACTTCAGCCCGAGGCCGGCGCTTGCCAGAAACACCATGCTGGCTGATGTGGTAGAGAAATTCAAAAAGACCGGACTCCAAGAGGACACGATGTCCGCGAACCAAAGCTTTGCCGAGGCTGACGACGTGGAGTGCGACGTCTGTACCGGGAGGAAAAACAAGGCTGTCAAATCCTGTCTGGTGTGTTTGGCCTCCTACTGCGACGTTCACGTCCAGCCTCACTATGAGTCTGCCGCTTTCAAGAAACACAAGCTGGTGTCGGCCTCCAAAAAGCTCCAGGAGACGATTTGTCCCCGACATGACAAGCTGCTGGAGGTGTACTGCCGCACCGACAAACAGTGCATCTGTTACCTGTGCCTGACAGATGAACACAAAGGGCACGACACGGTCCTAGCTGAGGCGGAGATACAGCAGAAGCAGGTAATCAAATCCTCTGATTGATTCAATGCAAGGCGATTGTAGCACTGTAACATGTTGGTTTAATTCAGCCCTGGGCCCGTTTTTATCAAACTGCTAAGTTAAATATTCAAAATCCTTCAATTTCACTCCTATTCTCAAACTTAAGGAGAAAAACTGCTGGTACCACATTCAGATAAAGCACCATTTCTAAGGGGTTTATAATCTGTAATCAATGGCTTTATTAATAGTTAATACATAATTTACCAATGCGTTAAAGATCAGTTATTGGAACAACCGGTTTTCAGATTATGAAAGCACCTTTCTTGTCTTTTTAGCTCTTCAATTTATTAAAGAGCCTCCTCATTTCACAAACTGCTTCTTAATATTTATAACTGCAAATTGAATGGACTTTAGAACCTTTAATTAATGATTTATTAACATTTATAACTGAAAAAACATGTTTTACTGACATCTGCATTATTACTGAATAGAAACACACAGATATGTTTTTACCAAAACATTTGATTTAAACATGGCACATTCATCCAACTATGTTTTTATTTAGACAACAATACAGGAACTTCTGAATTTAAGAATGGGATAAAAATATGTGGGAGTAGGGAAATACCTGTAACAGTGGTCCCTAAGCACAAAGCTAGACCTTTTCGTTTTATCATTGGTGCTTTCACCTCTAGGCCACCAGAGGGCCCCCAATTTAAAGGTTTAATAAACTCAATCTGATGTTGAACAGTCTCTGTGTTCATTGAGACCAGGATTGACATGTCTGAGTGTATTAGATTTAAATCTTAACCTGGTCTAATGTAGTCTGGCTGGAGAAAAAACAATGAAATCACCTTTCTTTTTTCATGTCTTTAGAGTTTCCCTGTTAATCTAGTACATGTTAGACAAGGTAAGTACAGTAGTCACTGAACTAGATCTGAACTGATGTGGTCTGGATGGAGGAAAATAGAGAAATTGCTGTTTCTTTTGTTTTTAAAGTAGATTAAAAGTTTCATAAAAAATTTAAGCAGTGAATTCACCTTTTTTTCTGTTTTTACAAATAGCTTTCAATATAATAATCTAGTTCAGGTTTGACATACAGTGATTTTTGATTTAGCCTAGTCTTAAGTGCTGCAACAACTTGGAATCAGCTGATATTATCAAAAGAAAACGTCATCCTCAGCACATTTAGGAACATGTTGTGAATTAGGAACTTAATGATCTACACATGGACACAATAGCATGAACGTGTGCACAATCCAATGCAAGAGGTAGCCTTTGTATGTGTTAACCCTGTGATATAATCACTAAGATGCTCCAATTTCTTATTTTCACTACGTTTTTCCTCAGCGGCAGCTCGGTGACATGAAGCAGAGCTCTCAGCTGAAAATTCAGCTCAGAGAAAAGGAGGCACAGGAGCTGAGACAAGCCATTTTCTCTCTCACTGTAAGTGCTAACACCCAGTTTGGTCTGATATATAAATGCAACAGATCACTATACAGATTACAAAATGCCTCACTTCCTTCATACTGCTCTAAACAGTTCATAATTTGACATTTTTGCTGACATTACAACTGCCTTACTCTGTCAACTGCAAACATTTTCTTGTGACAGTAAAACATATGAGAACCTGTGTTCGCTTTGTGTCTCCCTCTAGCGCTCTGCTCGGGCAGCATCTGAAGAAAGCGACACCGTCTTCACTGAACTGATTCGGTCGATCGAGCTGAAACGTTTTGAGGTGAGAGAGCTGATCAAAGCGCAGGAAAAGACAGCCATCAGTCAGGCTGAGCAGCTGCTGGACAAGATCCAGAAGGAGATCACTGAGCTGAAGAAGAGTGAGGCTGAACTGGAAAAACTTTCCCACACTGAGGACCACGTCCATTTCCTTCAGGTAACATCACTCAGATTTATTTGTTTTTTTTTCAGATCTTCGGGACAGAAACTCAGCGACTTAGATACACACATCAGACTTCATTCCCTCTTGGTCTCTGTGTTTGTGAATCCAGAGTTGTCAGTCTCTCCGTGCTCCACCTGTGCTGTCAGCTTTGCCTTCAGTCACCGTTGACCCCAACCTCACCTTTGGCCCAGTGATGACAGCTGTGTCAGATTTTAAAGTACTGTTGCAGGAGGTCTGCCAGGGAGGATTTGTCAACATCTACGAGAAAGGTAGACACAAGTGTTGGCGTTCTTATCCGGTATGAACGATTCTGTCATCTCTGTTTATGTGATTTTTTTTTTCTGTCTTTGATTTGTAGTGAGGGACGTAGTGATTGTAGGTTCTTCAAATGCTGCTGCACAGATAGACACAACCCTGTCTGGTGATTCTGGATCAGCCGTACAAATGGATGCAACAGTAGGTGAGTCCAACCCTAACTCTTAATACATATACACCGTTTTTCTGTTCTTGCCATCTAAGAGTTTTGTGGTGGGAGGTGGAGCAGTAGAGCTGCATCTTACAATTATTTTCATTATTGATTAATCTGTCTATTGTTTTTTTGTAAATCACTTAGTCTATAAAATATTATAAAATAGTAAAAAAACACTTGTGTCACTTTTCTCAAAAAAGGCATTAAAGAGCATTAGATAGTTTTACATTTCATTTACAAAAGGTCTAATAATAATAATATTTTTTCAAGCCTGTCTTAGGTAGTAACACTACTTATAAAATATTTTCAGCA
The DNA here is from genome assembly GCF_002260705.1 of Seriola dumerili. NCBI lineage: Eukaryota > Metazoa > Chordata > Actinopteri > Carangiformes > Carangidae > Seriola > Seriola dumerili. The sequence continues at coordinate 4,426,424 of NW_019174546.1, read as the reverse complement.
GAAACTACTAGAGTAAAATTCATATGCAGACCTTCAAATAATAATGTTTTCATTGGTTAATCCGTCCATCCATTTTCTGCTGCTTATGCAGGTCCAGCATCTATTTAATGATTAATTGTTGATATTATTGGGAATCACTGTTATATACAGCTGAGAGGAACTGACAAATATTATAATATGACAATTATTGATATAAATATCATTAAATGTATGTATGTACTTGGTAAATTATTCTAGACTTTATCATCTATACTGATTTTATTGATATCTTTCATACTTAGACCGAAGTGACTGTGAAACAGGTATTAACCTGCGTTCTATGTGGTATTAAGTCTTAAATATAATTTTGTGAACTCTGTGGGACTCTAACCACATTATCCTGCAGCACAAACACCTTACCCATCTTGGTTGTTTGTAGTTAGAGGTTGCTGAATCTGCACCAGTGGAAAGATGACACTTTGGACAACTGAGACTCTTCACTAACAGCGTTTGTTCTTTTTTTGCTTGCAGTGGGCCCTCCACTTTGCCTCAACCCTTTCCTCACTCAGGGAGCTGCTCTGCCCACGTTTGCCTTCTCACCATTTGGTAAATAGACAAACAGACAGACATTATCAAAAATAAAATGTATTCCATGGTAAAGTACTGTATAGAGTTAATTTTACACAAGCAAACCCAATGCAAGGCATATTGCAAATGTTACCATTTGGTGACAGAAAGAATTCAACAAATTCAGTATCTACAATATGTAGATATTATATGTTTTGTATCTAGAAAATCTGTATCTGCAAAGTAACTAGTAAGTGTATCTGTCAGTACAGTACAAGATTTGCATGAAACATGTAGTGAGGTAAGGTATAAAGTACAAGTACCTCAAAATTAGTATGTACTTATTTTTTTAATTTTATGTAGATGTCATCTTTTAAAATCACATTTACCTTTAGACTTCTAGTCTGGCTGTAAGAACTCTTAAAGACTACCTGAAGATCTTCAGATTTTCAGATTTTTATGGCCATGTGTTTGCAATAAATCAGAAGATTTGAGATTACATTAAATTCAAGTTCAGTGTATTTTTTGACATGGATATGTTACTTTGAGTGATTGCATCTGTCTCACCTTGTCGAAACAGCTCTACCTCAGTTGCCTCCTCTGTTTTTTTCTGTGCATGTTGAGTTTATAAATGTTGAACATTGGGATTTTCACATGTTCATGTAAACATTAAGAAAACTTGCATTATTTTATATGACGCTAACAGCTTAGGAAACACTGCAGTCGGATGAGTGGTAGATATTTAAAACTGGTATCTCTTTGAAAGGTAATTTATTGTTTTCTTATGTAGTCTTAAGCTGACATGTGGTGTATGTGGTTTTATTTATAATATTGTAGGTGCTGACCTCACAACCTTATAACATTGCATATTACTAGAACTGGTTGGCTATACCACCTGTCTTTACTGTCCAGCACAGATTACGTACAGAAACGTATTTGTTAGGTCTGCTCTAACATGTCATCATAGTCCCCAACGTTTCTTACAGTGCCGTAGACTAATAATTCCTCCTCTGTCTGCTCAGGCACCAAACTCTCCTCAGGATCCAGATCGAGGCACCTTCAGCGACGCGCTCACCCCAGGAGGAAATAGACTTCTACCAGCATTTCACATGCACCTACACGGCCTGAATGTCATTTTACTTAACTACTCTCCCCTCCTTTTCCTCTCACAAATATGTACTGACACGCATGAATTATTATCATCTTTTGACATTCATTTAAGTTAAGTTTTCACCAATAAGCTATACTTGCATCTTGCAGTATAGTGCAGGTGGAAAAGAGATGAAGAAAGCATTTGTAAGCTGAAGACCAATCAATGACAATGCATTTAATTTAAGTATTAAGCAGCACAAATCCGGATTTAACTCGCTATATCTTACTTCAGTACTTGCAAGGAAATTGCTTTGAAATGTATTAAAGTTTTAGTTTTGATTAAGCTATGCTTTTATAAACATTTTTCATTTTTTTAACCTCTGTTAACAATCATTTTGCTTGACATGTGTGTAATAATATATTGTGATTTATGACATTCTGACATTAAAAAGCAAACACACTTGTACAAAGTAAATGTTCTGAGAGGTTGTGTTTATTTCCATGGGGGGTGTAGAAGTGGGATAACAGGTTGACAACAACACTGCAGCTCTTTTGTGTAAAATGTTACATGTCAAATAATACTCACAGGTCAATGCATCTAATATGAATTTACTGAATGCATACTCAGGAGAGGTGGTTCAATACAAGGTTGTTCTTTCCTCAGTTTGCTTTATCTGGGTCAGCCTATTTCCTTGTTTTGCGGGCTGTGATTGGAGGCTTCAGGGTGCAGCAGGTGAAACCTGAGTAGCTGTTATTACCACACCTGTGAGCTACGCCCCTCTTTGTTCCTTCCAGTGTCTGTGGAGTTTGTAGGAAATGGCAGCAGCAACTATTTCTATTGAACAAGACCAATTTTGTTGTCCAGTTTGCCTGGAGGTTTTGAGAGACCCGGTGACGATCCCCTGTGGACATACTTACTGTTTGGACTGTATAGAAGACTACTGGAACCGGACCAAGCAGAAAGACCAGTACAGCTGCCCTCAGTGCAGGCAGGTGTTTAATCCCAGACCACTGCTGAGTAGAAACACAGTTTTGGGTGAAGTATTGGAAAAGCTTCAGCGAACTGGATTTCAAGCTGCAGCTCAGCACTTGGCGAAACCTGAGGAAGTGAAATGCAGTGCTTGTACGGGGAGAAAGAGCAAAGCTGTCAAATCCTGTCTTGTGTGCTTGGAGTCTTACTGTGTGGCTCACTTAAGAGTCCACGAAGAACGCTTTCATGGAAAGGTCCATAAACTGATCCCAGCTTCAGATCAGCTTAGAGAGAAGCTGTGTCCAGAGCACAACAAATTAATGAGGCTGTACTGTCGCACTGACCAGCAGTGTGTGTGCTATCAATGTGTGAAAGAGACACACAAGGGCCATGACGCAGTCTCAGTGGCAGATGAGAGGACAACACAACAGGTGTGTTTGAACATTTCCTAAGATGCCGAACTTATTCCTTAATTTGTTATTTAGATTTTGGGAAGTTCAAATATGTTTATGAACAGCTTGACTTACTGTTAGATAAATAAACCAAGATTAGAATTTACTTTTTATTCTCATACTTTTGATTGATTCTGATTTTTACATGTCAAAGACAGTATAGTTTTCCTGAATCTTCCTAAGGGTTATTAAAATATCTAGTTGTGGTTTGCACTCCTCAGCCTGTGATAACAGTTGTGTAATGTTTTCTGTGGTTCTGGAGGAGCTTCATCAAGTCTGAGAAAATAACCCTAATGATGTAATAATTCCTTCAATCTAAAAAAGTCTGTGTTATTATTTATGTATTCAGATTTGACTGTTATGATTCTCTCATGGAGTGTTGGCACAAATTGCAGCAGTCAGCCACCAAAGGTTTTGAAGTTAGTATTTGGGGCATTTTTTGCCTTTATTTCAATAGCCACAGTGAGAGAGATACAGGAAAGTTGGGGAGAGCAACAATAAGGCTTTTAAAATGCCTCATTTGCCTGTGTCACAGTCGCTGCTGCTGCTCCAACTGCTGGCCGTGTAGATTAACGGCCCAAATCAGCAAACCAAATGAATACATGATATCTAACTTCCTGTTGTTTTAACAACAAGAAAATGCAGCTTTTTTTTCACCTGCAACAACTAACAAAAGATAATAAATGCAATAATTTTGCCTCATGCCTCTCCACACCCTCACCTCTGCAATGGCGTAAAAGTCAGGATATCTTTACTAAGACTGCACCAAGTATTTTTTTTTCTCTCTCTCTCTTTCAGTCATTTGGAAGTGAAATTCTATATAAAACTTGCTGTATAAAAAAGACAGTAGGGTGGCTCTGTTTTTGAAAAATTCAGACACGACAGATCCCTAATTCATACATCTGGTGTGTAAAATGAAGAATAAGTCTTTTTTAGCCTGATGTAAAGGCTTCAGCATTTAAAATATTGAACACAAGGAGTGCAAAATGTGCCCTGGTCCTGCAGCCATATCTTGTGTGTCAAGAGTGTAGATTGATAGACCAAAGGCTTTGCACGGCAATCCAATCCCTTTGATTGTAAAATCAAAACTTTCCATCTTGAAAGTCAACCATGGAAAAAAAATATTCAACTGAGCAGCCTGAGGGACTGGGCTTTGTGATATTCCTCTTTTGTATTCTCTTAGAAAAAACTCCAAGAAACCTCTTTGAAGTCTGTGCAGAAATTGAAGGACGTTCAAAAGGAACTTAGATATATTATCAGATACATCAAGGTGAGTGTATTTTTAATCCAGGAACTTTAAATATGTTGTTGACATACTGTGTAGAATCAAAAGTCGTGCAAGTTGTGCATGATTCCTGGAGAACCAAAAAGTGAAAAGTTTATCCTCCATAGCACTCCACAGATGCAGCAGTGGAGGAGAGTGAGAGGGTTTTCTCCAGGCTGATTCGCTCCATAGAGAAACAAAGCTGTGAGGTGAAGGAGCTGATCCAAGTCCAGAAGAGAGCGGCTGTCAGTCAGGCTGAGGAGCTGCTGGAGAAGACGCAGAGGGAGATAGCTGCACTGAGGAGGACTGATGCTGAGCTGGAGAAGCTGTGTCGTACTGAGGATCACATCCATTTCCTTCAGGTGAGGAACAACAGCTGACTCAAGCATAGGCTTGTTTGAATATTTACAGATAGAAAGATCATCTTACATGTTTTTATTTCCTCAAAACTTGATTATTGCAATGGCCTCATCACACCAGTTTTTAACCTTTTGACACAGTCAGTCAAGTTTTAGGAGTGATTTAAAAAAATAAAAAAATAGATAAATCTTTTTGACTACACTTAAGACTCTTTGCTATGTTTCTGGGCCAGTATTTATTTAACTATAAACTATTATTTAATTTAAGATTTACACTAAGCAATGCACTTGAGAGTCAACTCAGGAGTGAGTGTTTAGAATAAAACACATTTATCTAGTGAGTTGCATACTTACAGTGAAGCCTAAGAGTGACCTTTAAGCAACTTCTCATAATCATCTGATCAGTTCATGATCAGAATTTGGTGGTCTAAGGTCACTGTGACCTCACAAAACTTTAACTGAGTAAATTTAATTGAATTAATTTCACCTAATTTTGAGTAGTGGAATGATATGCTGCAAATGATCTGGCTGATCTGGAGTTGAACCAGGGATTCACTGCTCAGGGCATTTGGCACATGTTGTATGAGCCCTAATCATTCTGCTATTTAGTCAGTAGGTCAGTCACTTCCATTTGACTGAATAATATTAATTTAATCAATTTCAATCAATTCAATTTAATTGACTTAATTTATTTTACTTTTACTTAGCCCACTTACTTACTTACATTATTTAACATAATTAATTTCACTCAACTTAATTTAAAAAGTAAATTTAAGTGAATTAGTTTCAGTTTAGTTTCAGTTTCCGACTTCAATATTATATCTGTTTCAATAGTGTTAGTCTTGTTGAAGTATTGTATGAAAAGGCTAGATGGATATTTGGGAGCCTGGTCTTAATCACTAACCATTGATTACGTCTGAGAGTCACATCTTTATAGACTCTTTGTTTTTCTACATTAAAGTTTTTTACACAGTAATATGATGATATGATGTTGTTGTGAAAGTTATGAGATACATTGAAATAATTAACAGTCTGATTTTGTCAAAGTGTAAGATTTCAGACATATTTATCAAATACCCTATCCCAGAAGTTCAGCACACTTGAACTAAATATATTATTATTCTGGTCCAGTTAATATATTATATTTGACTTTTAAGCTTTCACATTAGTTTTCAATTTGTTGCTTTTTTAATCATTTTGCAACTTAGTTTTTAAAAAGAACTCTACAAATAATAATTATAGTCATTATCTTTCACATTGCTTTTGCTGTGGGCCAGTTAAAGATAAGGTTGAAAAAAAGAGTAAATTAATCTAATATCCACGACACCTCATGGCAGATCCAGTTAATATGATTTCAAGCACAGTGTGAACATGACAGTGGTTTATCAGGCTTGTTGCATTTCCATTCAAATGCTGTCCTCTAATTTGCTTGTGTTGACTGTCACTGCAGAACAAGTCTCTTCATTTCCCTGCAAAAGCTGTGGAGATGCCCAGCACTGATGCACTTCAATATTTAATGTACAAAACCATGAGAGGTTCCCTGGCTGATCTGAAGGACAGTCTGGATGAAACACTCGAAAGAGAATTCAACAGAATCTCTGAAAAGGGTATGTGTCTCTTTCAACTGATTATCAGACTGATTATTAAGGACAATTATTCTATTTTTAGAAATATATATGATACATTATCATTTTCTCTGCATTTGTAGTCATTTCACTGAAGGAAACCAGCAATCAAAGTAAAAAAGACTCTGAAAAGACCAAAGGTATGTATGTTGATGTTTTTTTTGGAGTTAATTAAATTTAACAATGATTCTGACATGAGTTTAATGTCAGTAAACTATACTAATATCTATGACAGCAAAAGATGCCAACACACCATACAACTTAGAACCAAAGACAAGAGCTGATTTCCTACAATGTGAGTACAACTTTTTCATAAACCATATAAAAAGGCTAACACCAAGTCCCAGATTTATACCACAAACTGATTCTCAGGTTTTTTGTTTGCTATGTGTTCACACTAGAAAAGTGACATAGTAAAGTACACTGAGAATGCATACTTAATAAGGGCTGATATTTGAGTGTGCTATTGATGCACACTGTCCTCCCACAATGCAATTCCCTAAGGAAACTAAGGAAGTGAGTTCTGGTTGTTGAAAAAGATCCAAGATGAAACTCTTTGGAAAGCTAGTGCCATTCAAACTTCAGGGTTGCACGTAATGTATGATTTTGATTTTGTATATGCATTGCTATAACTGTGTACAATTAATATACATATAGATTTACTATATTGTATGCATTTCAAACACAGCAGCATGCTAACATTTGGTCATAGATGTATACTCTAGAGATAAATTTTTTTCACTTTTTAGGCCTCAGTATACTATGACATCTTTGTACCTTACTATACTATGACATTTTTTTGATGTTTTAAGGCTCAATATGCTGTGTCTTTTTTTCACTTTTTTGCCATACTATACTATGTCGGTTTTTCACTTTGTTGCGATACTATACTGTGTCGGTTTTATCACTTTTTTGCCATAATATACTATGTCATTTTTTTTTCACTTTTTAGGCCTCAGTATACTATGACATCTTTGTACCTTACTATACTATGACGTTTTTTGATGTTTTAAGGCTCAATATGCTGTGTCTTTTTTTCACTTTTTTTGCCATAGTATACTATGTTAGTTTTTCACTTTTTTGGCATACTATACTATGTCTTTTTCTTTCCCTTTTTAGGCCTCATTATATTATGACGTCTTTATACCTTACTATACTGTGATGTTTTTTGATGTTTTAAGGCTCAATATGCTATGTCGTTTTTTCACTTTTTTTGCCATAGTATACTATGTCGGTTTTTCACTTTTTTGCAATACTATACTATGTCGTTTTTTCACTTTTGAGGCCGAAGTATACCATGACATCTTTGTACCTTACTATACTATGATGTTTTTTGATGTTTTAAGGCTCAATATGCTATGTCGTTTTTTCACTTTTTTTGCCATAGTATACTATGTCGGTTTTTCACTTTTATTGCCATACTATACTATGTCTTTTTCTTTCCCTTTTTAGGCCTAAATATATTATGACGTCTTTATACCTTACTATACTGTGAAGTTTTTTGATGTTTTAAGGCTCAATATGCTATGTCGTTTTATCACTTTTTTTGCCATAGTTTACTATGTCGGTTTTTCACTTTTTTGCCATACTATACTATGTCGTTTTTTCACTTTTTAGGCCGAAGTATACTATGACGTCTTTGTACCTTACAATATTATGATGTTTTTGATATTTTTATCCCTAATTAAACTGTCGTTTTTTCACTTTTTTTGCCATACTATACTGTTTCTTTTTCTTTCACTTTTTAGGCCTCATTATATTATGACGTCTTTATACCTTACTATAATATGATGTTTTTGATGTTTTTATCCCTAATTAAACTATGTCGTTTTTTCACTTTTTTTTTTTGCTATACTATACTATGTCGTTTTTTTCACTTTTTTGCCATACTATACTATTTCATTTTATTGACTTTTTAGGCCTCAATATACTATGACGTCTTTCTACCTTGCTATACTGTGACGTTTTTTGATGTTTTAAGGCTCAATATGCTATGTCGTTTTTTCACTTTTTTGCCATAGTATACTATGTCGTTTTTTCACTTTCTTTGCCATACTATACTATTACGTTTTTTTTCACTTTTTAGGCCTCAGTATACTATGACATCTTTGTACCTTACTATACTATGATGTTTTTTGATGTTTTAAGGCTCAATATGCTATGTCATTTTTTCACTTTTTTTGCCATAGTATACTATGTTGTTTTTTTTCACTTTTTAGGCCTCAGTATACTATGACATCTTTGTACCTTACTATACTATGATGTTTTTTGATGTTTTAAGGCTCAATATGCTATGTCATTTTTTCACTTTTTTTGCCATAGTATACTATGTTGTTTTTTTTCACTTTTTAGGCCTCAGTATACTATGACATCTTTGTACCTTACTATACTATGATATTTTTTGATGTTTTTATGCCTTATTATACTACGCTGTTTTTTCACTTTTTTTGCCATACTATACTATGTCTTTTTCTTTCCCTTATTAGGCCTCATTATATTATGACATCTTTATACCTTACTATACTGTGACATTTTTTGATGTTGTAATGCTTAATATGTTATGTCTTTTTTTCACTTTTTTTGCCATACTATACTATATATTTTTCTTTCCCTTTTTAGGCCTAAGTATGGTATGACATCTTTATACCTTACTATACTATGATGTTTTTGATATTTTTATCCCTAATTAAACTATTTTTTCCCTTTTTTTTGCTTTACTATACTATGTCGTTTTTTCAGTTTTTTTGCCATACTATACTATTTCGTTTTATTGACTTGTTAGGCCTCAGTATACTATGACATCTTTGTACCTTACTATACTATGATGTTTTTTGATGTTTTAAGGATCAATATGCTATGTAATTTTTCACTTTTTTTGCCATACTATATTATGTCGGTTTTATCACTTTTTTGCCATACTATACTATATCGTTTTTTTTCACTTTTTAGGCCTCAGTATACTATGACATCTTTGTACCTTACTACACTATGATGTTTTTTTGATATTTTAAGGCTCAATATGCTATGTCGTTTTTTCACTTTTTTTGCCATACTATACTATTTCGTTTTATTGACTTGTTAGGCCTCAGTATACTCTGACATCTTTGTACCTTACTATACTATGATGTTTTTTGATGTATTTATGCCTTATTATACTATGCCATTTTTTCACTTTTTTTGCCATACTATACTATGTCTTTTTCTTTCCGTTTGCAGGCCTCATTATATTATGACGTCGTTATACCTTACTATACTGTGACGTTTTTTGATGTTTTAAGGCTCAATATGCTATGTCGGTTTTTCACTTTTTTGCCATACTATACTATGTCGGTTTTTCACTTTTTTGCTATACTATACTATATCGTTTTTTCACTTTTTAGGCCAAAGTATGCTATGACATCTTTATACCTTACTATATTATGATGTTTTTGATATTTTTATCCCTAATTAAACTGTCATTTTTTCACTTTTTTTTTTGCTATACTATACTATGTCGTTTTTTTCACTTTTTTTGCCATACTATACTATTTCATTTTATTGACTTTTTAGGCCTCAATATACTATGACATCTTTCTACCTTACTATACTGTGACGTTTTTTGATGTTTTAAGGCTCAATATGCTATGTCGGTTTTTCACTTTTTTTTGCGATACTATACTATGTTGTTTTTTTTTCACTTTTTAGGCCTCCGTATACTATGACATCTTTGTACGGTACCATACTATGACATTATTTGATGTTTTAAGGCTCAATATGCTATGGTGTTTTCTCACTTTTTTCCCATAGTATACTATGTCGGTTTTTCCCTTTTATGCCATACTCTACTATGTCGTTTTTTTCACTTTTTAGGCCTCCGTATACTATGACATCTTTGTACGGTACCATACTATGACATTATTTGATGTTTTAAGGCTCAATATGCTATGGTGTTTTTTCACTTTTTTCCCATAGTATACTATGTCGGTTTTTCACTTTTATGCCATACTATACTATGTCGTTTTTTTCACTTTTTAGGCCTCAGTATACTATGACATCTTTGTACGGTACCATACTATGACATTTTTTGATGTTTTAAGGCTCAACATGCTATGTCGTTTTTTCACTTTTTTTGCAATAGTATACTATGTCGGTTTTTCACTTTTTTGCCATACGTTACTATTTCATTTTATTGACTATTTAGGCCTCAATATACTATGACGTCTTTCTACCTTACTATACTGTGACGTTTTTTGATGTTTTAAGGCTCAATATGCTATGTCGTTTTTTCACTTTTTTTGCCATAGTATACTATGTCGGTTTTTCACTTTTTTGCCATACGTTACTATTTCATTTTATTGACTATTTAGGCCTCAATATACTATGACGTCTTTCTACCTTACTATACTGTGACGTTTTTTGATGTTTTAAGGCTCAATATGCTATGTCGTTTTTTCACTTTTTTTGCCATAGTATACTATGTCGGTTTTTCACTTTTTTGCCATACTATACTATGTCGTTTTTTTCACTTTTTAGGCCTCAGTATACTATGACATCTTTGTACCTTATTATACTATGACGTTTTTTTATGTTTTAAGGCTCAATATGCTATGGTGTTTTTTCACTTTTTTTCCCATAGTATACTATGTCGGTTTTTTACTTTTTTGCCATACCATACTATGTCGTTTTTTTCACTTTTTAGGCCTCAGTATACTATGACATCTTTGTACCGTACCATACTATGACGTTTTTTGATGTTTTAAGGCTCAACATGCTATGTCGTTTTTTCTCTTTTTTTGCAATAGTATACTATGTCGGTTTTTCACTTTTTTGCCATACGTTACTATTTCATTTTATTGACTATTTAGGCCTCAATATACTATGACGTCTTTCTACCTTACTATACTGTGACGTTTTTTGATGTTTTAAGGCTCAATATGCTATGTCGTTTTTTCACTTTTTTTGCCATAGTATACTATGTCGGTTTTTCACTTTTTTGCCATACTATACTATGTCGTTTTTTTTCACTTTTTAGGCCTCAGTATACTATGACATCTTTGTACCTTATTATACTATGACGTTTTTTTATGTTTTAAGGCTCAATATGCTATGGTGTTTTTTCACTTTTTTTTTGCTATACTATACTATGTCGTTATTTTCACTTTTTTTGCCATACTATACTATTTCATTTTATTGACTTTTTAGGCCTCAATATACTATGACATCTTTGTACCTTACTATACTGTGACGTTTTTTGATGTTTTAAGGCTCAATATGCTATGTCGTTTTTTCACTTTTTTTGCCATACTATACTGTGTCAGTTTTTCACTTTTTTTGCCATACTATACTATGTCTTTTTCTTTCCCTTTTTAGGCCTCATTGTATTATGACGTCTCTATACCTTACTAAACTATGATGTTTTTGATGTTTTTATCCCTAATTAAACTATGTCGTTTTTTCACTTTTTTTTGCTATACTATACTATGTCGTTTTTTTCACTTTTTTGCCATACTATACTATGTTGTTTTTTTTCACTTTTTAGGCCTCAGTATACTATGACATCTTTGTACCTTATTATACTATGATGTTTTTTGATGTTTTAAGGCTCAACATGCTATGTCGTTTTTTCACTTTTTTTGCAATAGTATACTATGTCGGTTTTTCACTTTTTTGCCATACGTTACTATTTCATTTTATTGACTATTTAGGCCTCAATATACTATGACGTCTTTCTACCTTACTATACTGTGACGTTTTTTGATGTTTTAAGGCTCAATATGCTATGTCGTTTTTTCACTTTTTTTGCCATACTATACTATGTCGTTTTTTCACTTTTTAGGCCTAAATATACTATGACGTCTTTATACCTTACTATACTATGATGTTTTTGATATTTCTATCCCTAATTAAACTATGTTGTTTTTTCCCTTTTTTTGCTATACTATACTATGTCGTTTTTTTTCACTTTTTTGCCATACTATACTATGTCGTTTTTTTTTCACTTTTTAGGCCTCAGTATACTATGACATCTTTATACCTTTCTATTCTATGATGTTTTTCATATTTTTATCCCTAATTAAACTGTTGTTTTTTCACTTTTTTTTTGCTATACTATACTATGTCGTTTTTTTCACTTTTTTTGACATACTATACTATTTCATTTTATTGACTTTTTGGGCCTCAATATACTATGACGTCTTTCTACCTTACTATACTGTGACGTTTTTTGATGTTTTAAGGCTCAATATGCTATGTTGTTTTTTCACTTTTTTTGCCATAGTATACTATGTCGGTTTTTCACTTTTTTGGCATACTATACTATGTTGTTTTTTTTCACTTTTTAGGCCTCAGTATACTATGACATCTTTGTACCTTATTATACTATGATGTTTTTTGATGTTTTAAGGCTCAACATGCTATGTCGTTTTTTCACTTTTTTTGCCATAGTATACTATGTCGGTTTTTCACTTTTTTGCCATACTATACTATGTCGTTTTTTTACTTTTTAGGCCTAAATATACTATGACCTCTTTATACCTTACTATACTATGATGTTTTTGATATTTCTATCCCTAATTAAACTGTAGTTTTTTCCCTTTTTTTGCTATACTATACTATGTCGTTTTTTTTCACTTTTTTGCCATACTATACTATGTCGTTTTTTTTTCTCTTTTTAGGCCTCAGTATACTATGACATCTTTATACCTTTCTATTCTATGATGTTTTTCATATTTTTATCCCTAATTAAACTATTGTTTTTTCACTTTTTTTTTGCTATACTATAATATGTCGTTTTTTTCACTTTTTTTGACATACTATACTATTTCATTTTATTGACTTTTTGGGCCTCAATATACTATGACGTCTTTATACCTTACTATACTGTGACGTTTTTTGATGTTTTAAGGCTCAATATGCTATGTTGTTTTTTCACTTTTTTTGCCATAGTATACTATGTCGGTTTTTCACTTTTTTGGCATACTATACTATGTTGTTTTTTTTCACTTTTTAGGCCTCAGTATACTATGACATCTTTGTACCTTATTATACTATGATGTTTTTTGATGTTTTAAGGCTCAACATGCTATGTCGTTTTTTCACTTTTTTTGCCATAGTATACTATGTCGGTTTTTCACTTTTTTGCCATACTATACTATGTCGTTTTTTTTCCACTTTTTAGGCCTCAGTATACTATGACATCTTTATACCTTTCTATTCTATGATGTTTTTCATATTTTTATCCCTAATTAAACTATGTTGTTTTTTCACTTTTTTTTGCTATACTATACTATGTCGTTTTTTTCACTTTTTTTGACATACTATACTATTTCATTTTATTGACTTTTTGGGCCTCAATATACTATGACGTCTTTCTACCTTACTATACTGTGACGTTTTTTGATGTTTTAAGGCTCAATATGCTATGTTGTTTTTTCACTTTTTTTGCCATAGTATACTATGTCGGTTTTTCACTTTTTTGGCATACTATACTATGTTGTTTTTTTTCACTTTTTAGGCCTCAGTATACTATGACATCTTTGTACCTTATTATACTATGATGTTTTTTGATGTTTTAAGGCTCAACATGCTATGTCGTTTTTTCACTTTTTTTGCCATAGTATACTATGTCGGTTTTTCACTTTTTTGCCATACTATACTATGTCGTTTTTTTTCCACTTTTTAGGCCTCAGTATACTATGACATCTTTATACCTTTCTATTCTATGATGTTTTTCATATTTTTATCCCTAATTAAACTGTTGTTTTTTCACTTTTTTTTTGCTATACTATAATATGTCGTTTTTTTCACTTTTTTTGACATACTATACTATTTCATTTTATTGACTTTTTGGGCCTCAATATACTATGACGTCTTTATACCTTACTATACTGTGACGTTTTTTGATGTTTTAAGGCTCAATATGCTATGTTGTTTTTTCACTTTTTTTGCCATAGTATACTATGTCGGTTTTTCACTTTTTTGGCATACTATACTATGTTGTTTTTTTTCACTTTTTAGGCCTCAGTATACTATGACATCTTTGTACCTTATTATACTATGATGTTTTTTGATGTTTTAAGGCTCAACATGCTATGTCGTTTTTTCCCTTTTTTTGCCATAGTATACTATGTCGGTTTTTCACTTTTTTGCCATACTATACTATGTCGTTTTTTTTTCACTTTTTAGGCCTCAGTATACTATGACATCTTTATACCTTTCTATTCTATGATGTTTTTCATATTTTTATCCCTAATTAAACTGTTGTTTTTTCACTTTTTTTTTGCTATACTATAATATGTCGTTTTTTTCACTTTTTTTGACATACTATACTATTTCATTTTATTGACTTTTTGGGCCTCAATATACTATGACGTCTTTATACCTTACTATACTGTGACGTTTTTTGATGTTTTAAGGCTCAATATGCTATGTTGTTTTTTCACTTTTTTTGCCATAGTATACTATGTCGGTTTTTCACTTTTTTGGCATACTATACTATGTTGTTTTTTTTCACTTTTTAGGCCTCAGTATACTATGACATCTTTGTACCTTATTATACTATGATGTTTTTTGATGTTTTAAGGCTCAACATGCTATGTCGTTTTTTCACTTTTTTTGCCATAGTATACTATGTCGGTTTTTCACTTTTTTGCCATACTATACTATGTCGTTTTTTTTTCACTTTTTAGGCCTCAGTATACTATGACATCTTTATACCTTTCTATTCTATGATGTTTTTCATATTTTTATCCCTAATTAAACTATGTTGTTTTTTCACTTTTTTTTGCTATACTATACTATGTCGTTTTTTTCACTTTTTTTGACATACTATACTATTTCATTTTATTGACTTTTTGGGCCTCAATATACTATGACGTCTTTCTACCTTACTATACTGTGACGTTTTTTGATGTTTTAAGGCTCAATATGCTATTTTGTTTTTTCACTTTTTTTGCCATAGTATACTATGTCGGTTTTTCACTTTTTTGGCATACTATACTATGTTGTTTTTTTTCACTTTTTAGGCCTCAGTATACGATGACATCTTTGTACCTTATTATACTATGATGTTTTTTGATGTTTTAAGGCTCAACATGCTATGTCGGTTTTTCACTTTTATTGCCATACTATACTATGTCTTTTTCTTTCCCTTTTCAGGCCTCATTATATTATGACATCGTTATACCTTACTATACTGTGACGTTTTTTGATGTTTTAAGGCTCAATATGCTATGTCGTTTTTTCACTTTTTTTGCCATAGTATACTATGTCGGTTTTTCACTTTTTTGCCATACGTTACTATTTCATTTTATTGACTATTTAGGCCACAATATACTATGACGTCTTTCTATCTTACTATACTGTGACCTTTTTTGATGTTTTAAGGCTCAATATGCTATGTCGTTTTTTCACTTTTTTTGCCATACTATACTATGTCTTTTTCTTTCCCTTTTTAGGCCTCATTGTATTATGACCTCTTTATATCTTACCATACCATGATGTTTTTGATGTTTTTATCCCTAATTAAACTGTCGTTTTTTCACTTTTTTTCCTATACTATACTATGTCGTTTGTTCCCTTTTTTGCCATACTATTTCGTTTTTTTGACTTTTTAGGCCTCAATATACTATGACGTCTTTCTACCTTATGTCACGGTCCAGATGAGGCAGGGGTGAGGGTGAAAGACTCAGAGGCAGAGGAGGAACCATTGTCAAGGAATTTATTCACAAAAAAAACCAAAATCCATACATTCACAGATGCCGCCGACAAAACAAACCTCATCATCAACAATGAAACCACAAAGACAAAACAGAACAAGGGCTTTTTAAAGGAACGGACCTGATTAACAATGGAGAACAGGTGGGAAAGCAGACACAGGTGGGACACATTAGGGATGATCAACAAAAGGAAGCAAAACTAGAACTCAGACACTGGGGTGACATGACTATCAAAATAAAACAAGAAGTGCACGGGGAAACAGAGCACAAGACAGGGAAGACTAAATTAAACACCAGAAACACCCAAACCAGGAACACTCAAAACCCAGAACAGAAACCCAAAAACACAGAAAACCAAACCAAGAAAATCCAAAAACCAAAAACCTGGAGCCTCCAGGCTGAGACCATGACACCTTACTATACTGTGACGTTTTTTGATGGTTTGAGGCTCAATATGCCATGTCGTTTTTTCACTTTTTTTGCCATAGTATACTGTGTCGGTGTTTCACTTTTTTGCCATACTATACTATGTCGTTTTTTTTTCACTTTTAAGGCCTCAGTATACTATGACGTCTTTATACCTTACTATTCTATGATGTTTTTTGATGTTTTTATGGCTTATTATACTATGCCGTTTTTTCACTTTTTTTTGCCATACTATACTATGTCTTTTTCATTCCCTTTTTAGGCCTCATTATATTATGACGTCTTTATACCTTACTATCCTATGAGGTTTTTGATGTTTTTATCCCTAATTAAACTGTAGTTTTTTCCCTTTTTTTGCTATACTATACTATGTCGTTTTTTCATTTTTTTTCCCATAGTATACTATGTCGGTTTTTCACTTTTTTGCCATATGTTACTATTTCATTTTATTGACTATTTAGGCCACAATATACTATGACGTCTTTCTATCTTACTATACTGTGACGTTTTTTGATGTTTTAAGGCTCAATATGCTATGTCGTTTTTTCATTTTTTTTCCCATAGTATACTATGTCGGTTTTTCACTTTTTTGCCATATGTTACTATTTCATTTTATTGACTATTTAGGCCACAATATACTATGACGTCTTTCTATCTTACTATACTGTGACGTTTTTTGATGTTTTAAGGCTCAATATGCTATGTCGTTTTTTCATTTTTTTTCCCATAGTATACTATGTCGGTTTTTCACTTTTTTGCCATATGTTACTATTTCATTTTATTGACTATTTAGGCCACAATATACTATGACGTCTTTCTATCTTACTATACTGTGACGTTTTTTGATGTTTTAAGGCTCAATATGCTATGTCGTTTTTTCATTTTTTTTCCCATAGTATACTATGTCGGTTTTTCACTTTTTTGCCATATGTTACTATTTCATTTTATTGACTATTTAGGCCACAATATACTATGACGTCTTTCTATCTTACTATACTGTGACGTTTTTTGATGTTTTAAGGCTCAATATGCTATGTCGTTTTTTCATTTTTTTTCCCATAGTATACTATGTCGGTTTTTCACTTTTTTGCCATATGTTACTATTTCATTTTATTGACTATTTAGGCCACAATATACTATGACGTCTTTCTATCTTACTATACTGTGACGTTTTTTGATGTTTTAAGGCTCAATATGCTATGTCGTTTTTTCATTTTTTTTCCCATAGTATACTATGTCGGTTTTTCACTTTTTTGCCATATGTTACTATTTCATTTTATTGACTATTTAGGCCACAATATACTATGACGTCTTTCTATCTTACTATACTGTGACGTTTTTTGATGTTTTAAGGCTCAATATGCTATGTCGTTTTTTCATTTTTTTTCCCATAGTATACTATGTCGGTTTTTCACTTTTTTGCCATATGTTACTATTTCATTTTATTGACTATTTAGGCCACAATATACTATGACGTCTTTCTATCTTACTATACTGTGACGTTTTTTGATGTTTTAAGGCTCAATATGCTATGTCGTTTTTTCATTTTTTTTCCCATAGTATACTATGTCGGTTTTTCACTTTTTTGCCATATGTTACTATTTCATTTTATTGACTATTTAGGCCACAATATACTATGACGTCTTTCTATCTTACTATACTGTGACGTTTTTTGATGTTTTAAGGCTCAATATGCTATGTCGTTTTTTCATTTTTTTTCCCATAGTATACTATGTCGGTTTTTCACTTTTTTGCCATATGTTACTATTTCATTTTATTGACTATTTAGGCCACAATATACTATGACGTCTTTCTATCTTACTATACTGTGACGTTTTTTGATGTTTTAAGGCTCAATATGCTATGTCGTTTTTTCATTTTTTTTCCCATAGTATACTATGTCGGTTTTTCACTTTTTTGCCATATGTTACTATTTCATTTTATTGACTATTTAGGCCACAATATACTATGACGTCTTTCTATCTTACTATACTGTGACGTTTTTTGATGTTTTAAGGCTCAATATGCTATGTCGTTTTTTCATTTTTTTTGCCATAGTATACTATGTTGTTTTTTTTCCCTTTTTAGGTCTCATTATATTATGACGTCTCTATACCTTACTAAACTATGATGTTTTTGATGTTTTTATCCCTAATTAAACTATGTCGTTTTTTCACTTGTTTGTGCTATACTATACTATGTCGTTTTTCATAGTATACTATGTTGGTTTTTCACATTTTTTGACATACTATACAATTTCGTTTTATTGACTTTTTAGGCCTCAATATACTATGACGTCTTTCTACCTTACTATACTGTGACGTTTTTTGATGTTTTAAGGCTCAATATGCTATGTTGTTTTTTCACTTTTTTTGCCATAGTATACTATGTCGGTTTTTCAATTTTTTGGCATACTATACTATGTTGTTTTTTTTCACTTTTTAGGCCTCAGTATACTATGACATCTTTGTACCTTATTTACTATGACGTTTTTTGATGTTTTAAGGCTCAATATGCTATGTCGGTTTTTCACTTTTTAGGCCTAAATATACTATGACCTCTTTATACCTTACTATACTGTGACGTGTTTGATGTTTTTGATATTTCTATCCCTAATTAAACTGTTGTTTTTTCCCTTTTTTTGCTATACTATACTATGTCGTTTTTTTTTCTCTTTTTAGGCCTCAGTATACTATGACATCTTTATACCTTTCTATTCTATGATGTTTTTCATATTTTTATCCCTAATTAAACTATGTTGTTTTTTCACTTTTTTTTTGCTATACTATACTATGTCGTTTTTTTCACTTTTTTTGACATACTATACTATTTCATTTTATTGACTTTTTGGGCCTCAATATACTATGACATCTTTCTACCTTACTATACTGTGAAGTTTTTTGATGTTTTAAGGCTCAATATGCTATGTTGTTTTTTCACTTTTTTTGCCATAGTATACTATGTCGGTTTTTCACTTTTTTGTCATATGTTACTATTTCATTTTATTGACTATTTAGGCCACAATATACTATGACGTCTTTCTATCTTACTATACTGTGACCTTTTCTGATGTTTTAAGGCTCAATATGCTATGTCGTTTCTTCATTTTTTTTGCCATACTATACTATGTCAGTTTTTCACTTTTTTTGCCATACTATATTATGTTGTTTTTCACTTTTTAGGCCTCAGTATACTATGACATCTTTTTACCTTATTATACTATGACGTTTTTTGATGTTTTAAGGCTCAATATGCTATGTCGTTTTTTCACTTTTTTGCAATATTATTGTATGTCGTTTTTTTTCACTTTTTAGGCCTCATTATACTATGACATCATTTTACCTTACTATACTATGATGTTTTTTGATGTTTTTATGGTTTATTATACTATGCTGTTTTTTCACTTTTTTTGCCATACTATACTATGTCTTATTCTTTCCCTTTTTAGGCCTCATTATATTATGACAGCTTTATAACTTACTTGCTTTATGCCTAATTATACTAAGTCATTTTATCACTTTTTTTGCTTTTTAGGCTTTACTATACTGCGATTTCTTGGTACCCCACTATACTAGGAAGTTTTTTGATGTTTTTATGCCTCATTATACTATGTTGTTTTTTTTACTTTTTATGCCTTACTATACTGTGACGTCTTGGTACCTCACTATACTAGGAAGTTTTTTGATGTTTTTATGCCTTATTATACTATGTCTTCTTTCACTTTTTTTCCATACTAGACTTTGTAATTTTTTTCATTTTTTAGGCCTCAGTATAGTATGATGTTTTTATGCCTAATTATACTAAGTCATTTTATCACATTTTTGCCTTACTATACTGTGACGTCTTGGTACCTAACTATACTACAAAGTTTTTTGATGTTTTTATGCCTTATTATACTATGTCGTTTTTTCACAAATTTTTGCTATACTACATTATGAAGTCTTTATACCTTACTATACTACGCCATTTTTTACATTTTTCTTTCCATAGTAGACTGTCATTTTTAGGCCTTCGTATATTACGATGTCTTTATAACTTGCTATGCTATGATGTTTTTATGCTTAATATGGCATGTATTTTTTTTCACCATACTATACTATGCCGTTTTTTCATTTTTTAGGCCTGACTATACTGTGACGTCTTGGTACCTCACTATACTATGAAGTTTTTTGATGTTTTTATGCCTCATACAATGACGTATACCTTGGCATAAAAACATCAGAAAACTTCATAGTATAGTGAGGCCCCAGGATGTCACAGTATAGTAAGGTCTAAAAAGCAAAAAAGAACAACATAGTATAATATGGTAAAAAAAGTGAAAAAAAAGACATAGCATATTAAGCATTAAAACATCAAAAAACGTCACAGGTATAGTAAGGTATAAAGACGTCATTGTATAATGAGGCCTAAGAAGTGAGAAAAAACGTCATGGTCTAGTATAGCAAAAAATGTTAAACGACGTAGTTCAATTAGCGATAAAAACATCAGACGTCATAGTATACTGAGGACTAAAAAGTGAAAAAAAGACAGCATTTTTTTGCTATACTAGACTTTGTCATTTTTTAAATTGTTTAGGCCTTAGTATACGTTTTTTGAGGTTTCAATGCTTAATATGCTGTCGTTTTTTTTTTCTTCCTCTTTAGGCCTTACTATACTGTGAGAGCTGACAAATAGCTCAGTGGCCTTATTATGAAACCCATGACTAGCTGGTGTCTGACAATGTCCATCTCTCTATCCAGATTACAATGATATAACCCTGGATCCAAACACAGCCAACCCTTATTTATGCTTCTGTGATGGTCGGAGAGCTGTTACCACACGTTTAGAGCCACAGCTATTCCCAGAACACCCGGATCGTTTCACCAGCTGGGCCCAGGTACTGTGCAGAGCTGGGATGGCCGGGCGCTGCTACTGGGAGGTAGAATGGACTGGAAACGGAGGGGTTTCCATTGGTGTCTGCTACAAAAACATGAGCAGAAGTGGAGGAGGGAGTGACAGCAAGCTGGGACACAACTCCAAATCCTGGAGCCTGGACTGCTCTCACTCAGTTTGCTCATTTCAGCACAATAAAGAGAGTGTGACCATCGCATCTCCCTGCTGCAGCAGGATAGGAGTGTATCTGGACCTAAGGGGTGGGACTTTGTCTTTCTACAATGTTGCTGATACAATGGTTTTACTTCATAAAGTTAAGACTACATTCACCCAACCTGTATACCCAGGATTTTGGGTGGGATTAGGTTCTACTTTGAAGCTATGTTAAACTAACTGTACTCATTCAACAGTTCAAGAAACCTTGTACATATGGGGTTCCAAATGTTTCTTTTTGACCGTGAATAATAATGAAACTGAGACAGATGTTTGTGCTCAAAGCTTCGCTTTTTAATAACTGTGCAAGCCGGGAGCAGCAGCAACACTTTAATGGAGCAGGTACAGAGCTGGAGGTGCTTAGATCTTATTGAAGGCAGCAACATCTACACTCTGGACCTGCAGAGGAAGAAAAAAAGAAGTCAAAGTGTTTATTATGTTATATTGTGATTTATTCTACATAAAATCAAATGAATGAAATGAAAATCAAATAAAGCATTTAATGGGATTAAGAGCATTTTTAGAATTCAAGGGTGTCATTTTTTGGAAGTATGATTACTTTCTTTCTGGCAGAGATTTAGATAGGTTAGTTTAGCCTAGCATTGACTAGAAACAACTAGTCAGGCTCTGTCCAAAAATTAACAAATATTGCACATCAGAAATGACATCTCATTTTATTTAAAAGGAAGGTAATGACAATTTGTTGTTTTACAGCATTTTCAATGCACTGCGCACCACAAATGAACTTTAGGGTGGTTGCAGAATGTCTAACAATGATATCCTGAAGCCCCAAGCAGATAAAATCCATACAATTTAAGTGCTAAACACCACTTGGATTAAACAAGAAACATGTCTGGGATAAGGGTGAGACACAATTAAAAGTTACTTACAAAGTCCTCAAACTTGGTGATCTCCTCCTCCAGGATGTCGGTGCCAACTTTGTCGTCCTCGACCACACAGTTGATCTGTAGCTTCTTGATGCCGTAACCCACTGGCACAAGTTTAGATGCTCCCCACAGAAGCCCGTCCATCTGCACCGAACGCACACACTCCTCCAGCTTCGCCATATCTGTCTCATCGTCCCACTAATGGAAAATAGAGGAGGGGAAGAGACATCAACATTAATTTTGACAAAGTTAAAACAAAATTCAACACAGGATCCATGAGTTACAGCAAAACATTTTAGATATTTGCCATCAGATTGAACGAGAGCATACTTTACCTGATTTTCACTAAATGCACAGGTTTTCATTTTAGATGAATGATTTTAAAAATAATTTCCACAACAGCAGTGGAAGCAGCATATTGAAATGAGCTAAATTACACAGTTAGGGTGGTATTGTTACGTACAGGCTTGACGTCCAACAGGATTGATGACTTGGCAATCAGGGTGGGTTTCTTAGCCTTCTTGGCAGCATAGGCTTCTAAGCGCTCCTGCTTGAGGCGTTCTGCCTCCTCATCTTCTTCATCACTGCCAAAGAGGTCGATGTCGTCGTCGTCGTCATCATCATCATCGCCACCACCGTTTTCCACCTTTACCTGTTTGACAGGAGCAGCCTGGACTGGTGCAGCCTGTTACAGTGGAGAAGGATGGGGAAAACTGTTTTAAGAGTGAGCTGTTCAGAAGCAGGTTAATTTGATAAGGTTAATTTCTTAGTTTTTTTATCTATTTATCTGCAGTTAAAACATGACGGCAAAAAACATACAATAGAAAATAATAGTTGCAGGTGAGGAAGGATATACATATCTAAAATTATTTATCTACCTTAGCACATGGGACAGCTGCTGATACAGGTGTCTTTTCCAGCATAGCCACTCTGGACTCCAGCTTCTGCAGGGCTGCTCTCATGTTCTCCACCACTAAACAAGCAACACAACAGTAAAGTTAAAACCAGAACAAGTGAGCAAAAAGGACAGGCATGGGAAAAACTCCACACACACCTTTGTGCAGAGTCTGGTTCTCCAGTTCCAGGCTCTTCATGCGTGAAACCAGCTCCTGGTCTCCTCCTGCATGTGAGGATGACTAGAAAACAAACACAAATCAATTAACAAGTGTCAAGCCTGAAGTTAAAATGGTAACAAAAGCAGGTCCACTATCATCCAGGGCGAGGTCCAGTTCAAGTCTGAAGTGAAGGAGCAAGCCACAAAACCAAAGTCAATGTGCTGAGTTTAAAAAAAAATAATAATAATAAAAAAAATAAACATGCAAGACTAAAAACTATTGAACACCAATGATTTAAATACACTTCACACTCACAATGCTGATGTTAGATTTACTCCCTCTACCCTCAATTGGTGAGAGGTTTGAATGTTTACAATCAACATGCAGGTAAACTATGTTAAGACTGTTTTTAAACAAAACTTCAAGGAGGCAACCATTTAATAATTATTTTAAAGTAATAGTTCAACATTCCAGCAAAACTAGTTTTCTTTCTGAGAATTGGATCAGAAGATTGATAACTCTCGTAGTATTTTAAATATAATCAGTCATCATTCAGACTGAAAGCAGGGAGAACCAAGATTGAAAAGTGGAAATCAAATATTTGACTTCTGCAAATGAACAGTATTTTAATTGTATTTGATGATCATGATCACAACATGCAGCGAAATAATCAAGGCTGTGACTTTCACCCCAAAATAATGCATCATAAAAATCAGTTAGTGGCTGTCTATAGTGGCTTTAAAAAAAAAAAAAAAAAAAAAAAAAAAAAAAAAAAAAAAAAAAAAAAAAAAAAAAAAAGATGCAGGATGATGGGTGAGACGGTGATGCATGATGACACATCTTAGTGCTGTGATGATAGTAACACACTCCACATCAGGCAGCAACAGACACAGCCAACACACCCAGCTGTCTGTCTCAGCTGTGCAGCACTCCCAGGTCTGACCACAGCAAAGCTGAATGTGGAGGACTTACATTTCTGTGCTGCCGTTTCTGCTGGCGCCCTTTGCCCTGCTGCAGGGCCGTTTTCACCTGCACCCGGTAATGTACAATGTTAAGGTACGGGAGGAAACGCAGACAAAGACAAGAGGAAAAGAGCAGTGGTATGAGGTAGAAAGTCAGATGCTACAAAAACACCTTTAGGGGCGTCTGTAACAAGATAGAAACTGTTGTGAATGTGTTAAGAGAAACACAATGAAACATTATCTTTTTAAAATAAACACTGTATCAAATGATTGAGTAAAAAAATTGTGCCAAAATGGGAAACATCAAGTAGCCTAGCAGTAACCTTTTCAACCCATTTTAACTGATTCTTTAAGTTTTACTGATGACATGTTAAAGGCCTGAGCTCTAAAAACAGTTAGTTAACATTGTTAACATTAACAGCTCTGGTTAGGGATTTTAATCCAGTTCAGATTATGTATTTGAGGAGGTTTTCCCCATTAAAAACTATAGTTGTTATTTAGCAAACTTGCAGAACCTCATTAATGGGCTGTTGTAATGTCAGCTACAGGTAGGTACGGTTATCATCTTAAGAACTCTCCATTTACATATGGGCATGTGAGTATTGTTTTTAGACAGACTTGAGGTCACAACATTTATGTAGCAACTGGGGAGAAAAACCTGATTTTTCCAAACATGACCACATTCATACTGTGAACAAAATGTTAAAAACCACTGATGTATAGACAAACACATGAGCAATTTACTGACAGCACAATGAAAATTATAGAGTAAACAAGCAGAGGTTAAAGGGAAACAAGCACCAAGTTACAACACAGCATGCATATAGCACTTTTCTTGTCAAGTGCAGGCTAAAGGCTTTCTCAACAAAGGCTAAAATGTCCCCAAGAACTTGTCGTCTATACTTGAATCACCATTTCTCATTTAAACAACTATTCCCCCATTATAGGGCTGGTACACAGACATTAGTTTGTACAGCCCAGCCACTACAGGGGGTAGGTCTGCAGCTCATTTGTAGTACAGTACTCACTCCGTTTAGGGACTGCTGGATATTCTGTCGGGATTTAGCAATGTCCAGCAGGATGGGATTAACATCGTTCTTCAACAGACATGTGTGGGTAAAGCAGCAATGAAGCAGGAGCAGTGAGAAAGACAGGAAGTAGTGTGCAAAACGGACAAAAAAGCAGGATGGCCCATACATCCAACATGTAGGATGAAGCTGTTATTAAAAGATTTGAGTGATTTGAAAAGGATTGATGGTTTTAAAACCTCTACAGTCTTTTTCAAAACAAAATCCTTGTGAATTCATGCATCTAGAGGATGAACAGTCAAAGTAAATAAATATGAGATGTTCTGGGTTATCTTGTATCTGATGTTGCAATATAAAAGTTACACACATTCTGGCAGCAGACATGAGGGTACATGATGACCCAACCTGCACCTCTCATGGCACATCTGTAATTTTCCCCACTTCAGTACATGTTCTCTTGCTTTCTACCCAAGAAATGGTCCCAATGCAATACAATATGTTGACAGCAAGGCCTGGTGACAATCCTGGCTAACTATGACATTGTTTCTGTAAACACATTGTATTTCAACAGCTAACAATTAGTCAACAGAAAAACTGTCAACTTGATAATCAATTAATCCTTTCAGCAATTTTTCAAGCAAAAATAGTGAAAATCCAAATAAAGAATATTGTTTTTCTTTGTCATATATCATTATAAACTGAATTTATGCGGGGTTTGAGGTTGTTTCTGGTCAAACAAAAGGCATGTATTTTAAAAACTCAGCACATAAAAACAAACCTATCTATCACTTGAAATCACAATGAGTACAGGAGGAGATACGGCTTTTTCTGATTGGGTGAAACTGAAGTGATCATGTTATAATTTCTCTTTTGTTTTCTGGACCTGTGTAGACACTCTTCAGAGCTGCTGTTGCAGCCCTGGACAGCCTGAAAAGCAGAGACAGCTGCCAAACCACCTGACCCCTCTCACTTCTAAATCGGGTGACTTAACTCACATGCACGCAGCTGCTCTGGGCTGCCGAGCGCTGGTGACTATCGATGATGTAACTATTGCTTAAACCAACAGGCTGGTGACTGACAGAGCTGTGCAGCCGCTGAGAGGGAAGCATGAGGTGAGGAGGTGTCAAGAAGGAGGAGGACAGGAAGAACCAACAGACAGAAAATGCTGCTAGTGCAGGAATGAAAATAAAGGCCAACTAAAAATAAACCCATATGTCCCTATTTCTGAGAATATTCAGGTTGAAACATATTCATAAAAGTCTGACAATATCAAAAATCAAAAGATATTTTGCTGTCTGGGGCTGCAAATAAAAAGGGAACTCATAAGAAGAAAGAGACATCTTGGATTCAAAATGAAGTGTTTTTTTTGTGTTTTTTTTTACCTGTTGGTGTTGTGTGGAGGGGCCGTTGACTCCCTCGTAGAAGCACTTCTCTGCCTCATCATAGCGGTGTTTGTCAAACCATATGTTCTCTGTGGCGAGGCACTGCAGTCCACTCATGTTGGTACTGAGGAGGGAAAGTGAAGTTAAGTTAGACAATGAAACAACACTGATCAGTGTTTGACAGTTTATCTACTGACCATCAGTCATGACCAGGTGTTAGATTGTTACAGACAGCACAATCAGTGACAGGAAATGAGCGACAGAACGTGGCTTAATTAGATGCTGGACTGTATATTACAGGTTACAACGGCATGCAGAGTCACAGATGGAGATGTGGGTGGAAAAGGGAGAGGAAAAAAACAATGTGTAAGTCTGACATTTTCTAATATATACAACCAGCAAGCTGACACAGGAACAACTGCGGCATCATATTCTGTAAAACAACAGGTAACAAAAAAAAAAAAAGAACTTATTGCATCTGTGTTTCGCCTCCCCTTCTAATTTTGCTGATGGGTTACTGCAGCAGACAGGCATTTACACATTCCTCAGTCAGTGAAACAGAGTTGCCTGGTCTGCAAAGTCTGGATTATAGAACAAAACATTGCTCACTGCCCATACAGCAACCCCCCCTTGGTGACAGCAGAGATGTACTTAATTGTTTAAACACACTCAGTTTACTATACATGACTGTACGTAGATGTAAGTTGTACATTAACACTGACACACATGTGACACTGACACCAGACTTAGTGGGTGTTTATAAAATTGCAAGAGGATGCATTGGTGAGGTGTGTTTCAGGAATGTATGAGAGACTGAAATCTGATCAAGGAAGTCCAGTTTGAGTTTTATCCATGAGTTTAAAGGCTTATTAGATGCCAGAACACTGCACAGATTTTACACAACTCTGAATTTTATAACTATGGAAAGAAATCCTCTTTTCTTTACTCACAATGATCACAAGATACACAGCAGAAATACAGCAAATACAGCAGCTGGATGGTGTCTCATTGCACTGCAGCGCAAGTTTTCTTGCAGCACTAAAGTCGGTCTGAATATGGCTGAAACAAAAAACTTTAGTTTCTATAAACCTGCGTGTCAAAAATATTACACACAATACAAAAGTTAGCAGAACTGAAAAAGGCCAAACAAAAATGCAGACAGACAACAAATAAAAAAAATTATCAATATGGTTAAATAAAACTGAAAACACACATCAAGTCTCTCCCATTCCTTGTGTGAGAGGTGTCATACTTGTCCCTTCTGGGTCTGCTTTCCGTCTCAGACAGGCCCCTCTTCCTCTGGTTTGGCCCCTTGCTGCCTTTGCCTCCCTTCTCAGTCTCAGAGGAGGTGCGATTGCGGCCTCTACTGTACTGACGGTGAGGGGTACCAGAGGCCTTCACTGTGGTGACTGGGTGCCCCTGATCCTGCTTCTGATCGTGGCCACGTCTGGAGCGGAAGGTCAAGGAGCCTCTGGTGTTTGGGCTCCGTGGAGAGGATGACAGATGCCCGTTGTTATTAGAGGCAAGACGGCGTTGGTAGTTGCTCTCGGCCTGCTCGTAGGCACTGCGGTTGTACCAGATTCCCTCTGCCTGCATGCCCTGGAGGATCGGGCTTTGACCGTAGGAGCCACTTGCCTCTACAGAGGAGCTCAACCGCTCATCTTCAGGCCCAGAGCTCTGGCTCTCTGACTGGGACAAACGTGTGTGACGCCGCAACCTCCCAAACTGGACGTTGTCTCCACTAATGATGCCTCTCTCCAAAGTGGGAACATTAACCTGCCTGGCGGCCCCGACTGGTGCAGCTTGTCGAGGGGCTCCTTTTTGCTGACGGTTTGGCAAAGACTGATCCATTTCTCTATCAAAGGGGTGTCTTCTCTACTCACTTGTGTGCCAGGTGTATAAGGAGAGAAAAGAAGCAACAAGTGGAAGCTAGAGCCATTAGGTCAGGTCAGTGTGAGGTTAGCATCACAAAGGAACGAGCTGGTTAGAAACATCTGAAATAGCTCATAAAATGTGATGCCAATGTGGTCTTGTAGGCAAAGAGACAAGGGACTGATCAAGAAGCTTTTTTTCCCCAAAAAAAATATTATCATATTGAGCTTTGCAGGAAGAGTTCAGAGCGAGTTTAACTTGCAGAAGAACAGATAAATCAAACTGAGAATGAAAAGGGCTCCATTTATATGCTTTTGAGATGTGGAATAATCCCAGGATAAATTACAACAGTTCATTGATCAATCT
The DNA here is from genome assembly GCF_002260705.1 of Seriola dumerili. Classification (NCBI taxonomy): domain Eukaryota; kingdom Metazoa; phylum Chordata; class Actinopteri; order Carangiformes; family Carangidae; genus Seriola; species Seriola dumerili. Next base: position 4,397,358 of record NW_019174546.1, on the reverse strand, counting down.
CACATTGGACTTTCAAACAGCAAGGCCAAAACAAACAAGGCAAAAAGTAATGTGGGTAGTACAAATGACAAAAGGTGAAAATGGCCACATTTAGGTTAAGATGTGTTTCAGTGTTTCCTCAATATGCATTTCAAAACTAAAACTTATGTAGCTCAAATATTTTTTAAATAGTGATTTTATGATCAATCAACAGGTTTAACATTATAATCTCAACTTGAAAACACACCAGGTAAATTACACCCTGGTAATGTTGAATGTGATGCAGAAGTAGAACAAGGCTATTCCTGTCAGACACAGCTGTGTCCAATTAACGAGGAAACACTGTTTATGCATTAAGTATGATGTTTCTATTGAGACATCTAAAAACCCAACTTGTGCAACAGAGTCTGGCTCACCTTTGCTTTGGCATGCTGGATGATAATGTACGCTACCTATTGTGGAATGGAATATTTAAAATAATTCAACCAAACACATTTACTTATATTGAAAATCATAAATGTTTCATGAAAGACAATCCAAATGTCTCTGACAGCAGCACTGCCTTTAAACTAGCAGGGAAACATCACAACCCAAAGACACTAATTCCATGCATGAAATAAAGGATAACTTGATAATTGAAATGAAAAAAAAAAACAAAAAAAAAAACAAACTGTACACAACAGGTGATGCACTGCATATAGCACTGTCAATGCAGAAATATAAATCACAGCTGCCAGTTTATTAGGTTCCCCCAGTTAAAACTAATACATCCCTTCAATAAATCCTAACTGTTTTTAGTTAGTGATTTAAAGTCATGGTCATTTTGGAGGATGTAGTTTGTGTTGCAGTTGAATTGAAGCTGTATGAAGTGAACTGTAGACCAATTAGTCAATAGACATAAAATTGTAGAGCTAAAACAATTAGTGTTTTAATTGATTAGTCAAGCACCAAAAGCTTAATCAGCAACGATTCTAATAACTTATTATTTCTGTCATGAAGCATAAATGTCATGTGTGGAGTTAATGCTTTTCTTTTTGTATTTGTCAATAAACTGAATCTCTTTGGTTTTTGGACTGTTTGGACATCTGAAGATGCCACCTTGGTCTTTGGGAGTAACATTTTAACCTTCATCTTCATGAAGGTAGGGTTTATTGCAGACTACATTGACTAGACTACATTAGTTATAGCCAGGTGTACCTCTCCTATAAACTGGCAGTGTAAAATACTTCCACTACATCACATAATTGCAGTAAACCAGAGCATGTGTTAGAACATCAGCTGAAAAGCGGATTCATCAACAACACTCACCTTTGGTAACTGGGTTGGAAAGCTAATGTCCAACAGAGAAATAAGAAACAATACAAACATTCTCATAAACAGAATATGCGTTTACAATCCCTTATGCACAAAAAGTAACCACGGGAATACATTTTTCTTTTATGCTGAAGAAATGCCAATTAACGTCAAGGCAAAACTTATACTCACTTATGCAAAATTTTATCAGATGGGAGACTGAACAATTCGCAACAGTTTGTCAGTCTGCAAGAAGTGGGCATTTCATGTATAATACCAACCAAAGAACAGGTAAACGGCACAGTAAAAGTGATGGTTAATGACAGTAAATGTTCGTGTTGTATTCAACTGTTGCTTTAACACCGAGACACCGGGCAGAGTTACGTTACTCAAGTTTTTTGACAGTCCCCTCCAACTTGTAGTTTGGTTGACCACGTGGCGCTTAAAAACTCTAAATTCAAAATAGTCTGTGGGTTTTACAGGCAGACACGCTTTTTAATGTCCCAAATCCTAAAAACAAAACTTTACAGTACTTACTCTTGGTTTTATTCGACGTTTTATGGCCTGGTAATCGTCCACTGGCGTGCTGCCTCGGCTGTAATCCGACGGTGGAAGAGAACTTGCATTAGCGGACCGCCTGTATTCTTCAGTGACAGAGGGGGGGCGGACGTTTGCTTTTCGAAGACCGTTTCGATGATTTTCACGTTTGTTTAATATATATGAAAAATATAGAAATATAACAACCCACAGAAATACAAGTCATCATCTATGAAACCTTAAGATAAAAAAAGAGATCCGTGTTTTCGCTACCATTTGCCTCGTACCTTAAGATTGGTATGATCCATTTTGACAAAGACTTCATTTCCCATGATCCCAGGAGAACGGTAGTTAACGGCCAGCTGTAAACCGTGATTATCGTGATGTTCTGACAGGCTGTGGGGCCTATCCCCAGACGGAACTGTGATTTTACATGTTTAGGTTGAACAGCTATGCAAAGTTGCTTTGTTTTCTGTCTTGCCAAATTGACCTCTGTATCTCTTAAAACCTGGATAAATGATAGTAAATTTAAGTTTGGCTCAGGTTGATTTCTTTGAAGTTCATTGTGGAGCCAAACAAACACACTTTTACCTCACTTTTCCTGCAGAGGGCAGACAAGTCGAGTCAATTTAAACTGACTATAAATTATGTATAAATACTGTACATGGCTACTGCGTATTATTAATAATGTTTTGTATATACTTGAAGATACAGACTAGATTGTTTTGGTAGTTTTTCTATTTCAGCAATATTTTAGCTAGTTTTCACTGTGTGGTCATAATAATAATAACAACAATAATAATAATGATAATAATAATTATTATTACTAGAGGTAGCTACTGATTAAACTTGCAACAGCTATGGTACGGTATGGCAGGTGTAATGCAGGAAATTAATACAAATGTATTTATTTATTTTACTGTCATCAAACCACTCCATAATTCATTTCTTATATAGTCAGAAGTCTAAAAGATCATAAATGAATAAATATACCTTACCATCAACTACACACAAGTTTGTCTACAGTTAGATCATAAGAGTTGGTACAGCTTTGGATTTTTAAAATAGATTTTCATTTTCAGCTTAGTGTAAATTTAAAATTTATGTGTGGCTTTGATACATTTAATTTATTATTATTGTTGTTTTTATGTTCAAAACACTTATAAGTCCACCCTTTTTAATATTGAGTGGAGTTTGGTGACTGATTGAATGACTGAATTTTACATCATTTACATCAGGTATTGTGTAATATTATGATAAAAAAAAAACATTCAAAAACAAACAAATTCATTTTTTCATGTTAAATTGCAATACAACCACTTTACAAATGAGTAAATAAAAAAATAAAAACACATCTCCATGAGTGATAGAGACATATTTCCAAAGCTAGATAGTAAGTGTTGGTACAGTTTAGGACTTTTTAATTTGAGTTTATTTCATCAGTCAGTATGTTGAAGCAGCTGCAGTTACACAAAGCACAGGTGGGGGCTGTAATTCACAGCTGAAGTGAACACACACAGGGTACTAAACAGCAAAGCTGACACAGCTGCTTCACACACTACCAGGAGTGGGGATCGAACCCACGAAGACAACTGTCCATTGGATCTTAAGTCCAACGCCTTAACCTCTCGGCCATCCTGGTTGGTTGGGAAGCACCAGGTCAATCAGTCAATCATGTTGCTTTTACAGGAATACAGGCCACATTTATGAGCTACACCTTAACCCTTGTGTATATTTTTAACCTCTTGTCTCAGAGACCTCAGTTCAATGAGGTGACTAACACTTGTTCTTCACTTCCAGATAACTGTCTCAGAGGAATCAAAACTTAAAAAATCTGCAGTGATAATGAGCTTTTACAACTATTTGTACAATGTGAAAATTTCAAAGGGAATAAAAAGACTTCAAAATGAGCAACATGAGCTCTCAAATCTTTCCTGAGAAACAGAGATTGTTGAGTTACTTCTGACCTGCGACAGCTTCACACATGTGACAGATGTACAGGAGCTCTCAGACGACAGACAGTTGGCCTCAGCTAACCTTCTGTTAAAAGGAAAGCTTTATCATCTGTGAATGGAAGTGAAGTGTCTATGAGAGTTGTTTTGAACCCATGAGGACATTATATATCCAACACGTAGCCCAACATCTTGCTCACAGAATGACCAAACATTAACAGCTTTGATTTGATCTTTTCTCTATCTAAAGGTAAATAGGGAAAGTAGGAAAGATAACAAGTTATATTGTGAAAGAGTTATTCTTTGCTGTTCACTCTTAAAAATTAAAACTAAGGCTTGTGCTTTTCAAGACAAACCGTTTATGATTTATGCTAAACATCCTTCTTTGACCTTAGTTCTTACTGGAAGGAATTCAACAACACTACTTTCACTGATTAGTTGATTTATTCGTCCCCGAGCCTTTTCCCGCCCTCATTTCTTGTTACTCACATTACTTGTGATTGCATTTCTTGATTTTTGCATTATGTACTATTTCCCATATCTAAGTGATGCAGGGTGTGTCGACTGGGTTTTGTTCTGTAGTGTTTATTGCTTAAGGGGTTTTAATATCAATATTATACTTCCATAATTCATCTGCGGTGCCCCCTCTGACTCAACATCAAAGGTGAATGCTACTTATTAGACGAATACACAGTTCAGTCAGTCTGTGCACTTTCAAAAGGGAGAAAACCTTGAAGTGTTTTGGCTATAAAATTTGCATGTGCTCCATTGACTGTGGATAGGGGAACTCACTTTGTGGAGCCATAACATGCTAAGCTGAGTTGTCAAACCAAGTAAAGTTCATTTTCTAGCGATGCTAACAGGTATGACCCTAGGTCTAAACATAATTTGGCTTCAAGGAATGACACAACACATTTTATGGTTTAGTAACTTGAGTGTCCTGTTCATTTTTACTCAGAGTAGGGCAAAATTTTAGACTCCACTCACATCAAAATTTAATGGTTAATGCTTTAGCTTTGGGGTTTCAGGAAAAGAGGGCACACATTTACAAGTATCGCCTGACCCTTGTCTCGGCCTCAGGAAAAATACATGTAGATTTGAGAACTGAGCGATGTTCCTATTTGAGCAAACCCCTTCATCATATATTCATCCTATAGCACTGATAAAGCCTATACTGGGCTTTTAGACTGTGGATAAGACACAGCCAGTCTGACCGGCCATGTAGCGCGCCCCGGGCCAGGGGCCTGTTATGAGCCCCCAGTGTTTTCCAACTTAGCTCTGACAGGTGAGCTGCAGGCTCTCAGGTGAGAAAGATAATAAAAGAAAACGTTTAAAAAAAAAAAAAAAAAAATTTAGAGATGAGACTGAGCATCACTTTGTCATATTATATTGATGCAGTACATCATATTGAGTTGCGTTGCCCAAATCAACGGACTGAAAAGGCAGAGCTACAGAATCTCAGGTGATATTTGGAAATGGCTCACAACAGATAGCTGTTTCTAACTGGGTAGGCTAGCACACTACCTACAGGGTTTTCTGCATCTATTTTCTTTTAACATGTCCTTGAAAATCTATCATGTCAAGATTTTTATTAAGAGAAAAAATAATACAAATACACAATACAATATGGTTTCAGGCAAGTTATATCAGCAAACACAAGTAAAGTTTCTGCAGAGTCTGGCTCTTTATGTGCATATGTGCGTGTATATTATCTTTGCCATCTGTCAAAAAATGTTTCCACCAAAGACAAAGCCAGACCCACACCCTTGTCAAACATCCAAGTGAAGTAACACGGAGCAGACTGAATTGGAATGACTAGGATAGTATACATTAAGCTTCAAGAGTCATTCGTCTTTTCAGTTTAATGAAATTAAAAGAGCTGTCCCATCGCTCCAATTTGATGCCAAATTAAACTACACTCAAAATGAGAACAAATTTAAAAAATCAGGTGTTAATGTTTGTTTTTCTTACAATTCTGTACTTCGGATCTGCTGTGCTGTATGTTCAGTATATACATTAAGTAAAGCTGAGCTGAATTGAGTTGGGAGGCTGTGGTCACTATAGGGTAAATATTTTTTGTATGCAGGAAATGATAAATGACACCCTATCAGCAAATACAAACCCACACTCACCAGCTTTCTCCCCCTTTGTTTGTCTTTCATCATGTAAAGCAATCACAGACCAGTGTGGGATGGTAAACAAGGGCATCGTTGTGCAGTTCACTGATACCTCACTAAAAGACCTCTGGGTGTTGACATTCATAATGTTAAAAGATGTCATTTTGTTTCTGTTTAAGGCTCCCAAGGTGCAAAATTACTGTGTACAGATACAGGAGAAACAAATCCCAAAAGCAGCAAATGTATAAGGACTGAGTTTTACCTTAATCAGTTATTGATGAAAAATTAGTCAATCCATTAGTTTATCAACAGAAAATTAATAAATAATTCATTTTAAAGAGAGCCCAACACAGAATAACTCTTTAAGAATTTTTAACAATAAGGTTTGTCCTATCTGCCATTTAAGAGAAAATATATAGTGAATTATTGGTCAACCAGACAAAATTTCAACACAAAATTTCTATTTGCTGACATTTCTATAAATAAAACAATTAATCGATTAATCAAGAAAATAATCTGTCCCCATCAATCCCTGCCTTCACCTGACCTGTGCTATTCCTAACTTCACCTCTGTGGTCTTGACATTTTAAGCCCACATTTTATTAAAAAGGTGTTTACAGTACAATCTGCTCTTGCTTGACTTTGATACATCGGTTGCTGTGGGAATCAAACCCTCGGCTGTTTTCAGCATCATGGCTCCCCCTGCTCCACAAGATTGAAACCAGTGGCCAAACAGGCAATGCAAAGCCTTGCTTAAATGCAAACAACCAATATGTTTGAAAAATAAGCCATTAGCCCGCAGGCGTCAGTCGTATCATGCAGACCTTTTGTTAACCTGTGATTGTGAATGGGTAACAGTGTTTTAGGATAATGCAGTGACGACTGGAACCTGATAACATGTCAGGTTTGTTTTTCATTATTTTTAAGCCACAGTGACACAGATTCACACCGTACAATCGTAGTCTCCTGCTGTTTTACACCTGAACTAAATTGTTCCTGTAAATCCATCCCAAAGTCGCCCCATGAGTAGCTGAAGGTTGAATCCTGTGTTCTTGTTCTTATAGGAACAGATTCTGTTGGGAGGCGTTTGGTTATTTTTAGCACTGCCCTGTTTCACATTCACACATGAAATGACCCCTATGTAAATTACTAACCGAAAACCACCAACAGTGGAGCAAAATGGAAATATATTACTTCTCAAAAATACCAAAACAATAACAGATGAGGGAACATAAAAACAGTTATCCTCCAGTCCATTGTGGAGAGACAGCTGTCCATCAGGTCACAGTCCCATTCAGCCTCCAGGATGCTCTGTCCTCAGTGTCTTCCAACAGCTCATTACTGAATACCCAGAGTGCCTCCTTGGGAAAGTGAAAAGAAAAACATCTAATTATAATATGCCACAAACATTTAAAGCATCAGAATAGACCATACACTGATGGTTACAGAAATGTGGCAGCCACTCCTGAATGGTACGATTAAATTAATATCCATTAGCAGCTGGAAGCGTCCTGTTAGTCATATTTATATCATTACTCTTAAATCACTTACTTGAAAAGGTGCAGTGGTCAAAAGTCACCTCTCTTTGCTTCTAATCATTTAGATTCCTTTCATTTTGTTTGTATTTCACATACCTTTGCTGCCGGATAGTTTTTTTGTCATCATTATTATTTCAGTGATGTCCTGACCAGTGCGAGCAGCAGTGCGAGTGGTGTAGTGGAGAAGAGTTATGCAGTTCTGTTTTATTTTTGATAGACTGCCATCACAGAAGAACACTAAGGTGAGGTTAAGCCCCAGAATAAAAAGAGAAGCTGTGCCCCTTCATTCTGCTCCCTTTTTTTTACAATGCATGCTGGAATGTCCCAGTTGTGCCGCTTGGTAATTTGATTAAACACAAGTTAAATTGGGAATATTCACCATCTAAGCACTTTTAGACTGAGATCATCAAAGTTTTAAATCAAAATGTTCACACTGGGAACTCTACAACACAGGGCCTCAAGGTGATGAAGTAAATCATGAATGAAAATCCAGACTCAGTCACACTGACCTGCATGTACTAATGTGTATAGGCTCTGTCACCTCCAAGCTCCCACTAAGTCCAAGACAACCGGTAATGCTATGCCCTGTTGTTATTTTGTGGTAATTTGATCAAACACCACTTTGTTAGGAATATTCATCATGTGACCACAATATAAACAACCATAATAAAACTCTTAAAACTAGACTTTGACAAAGAATCCCTCTACAAGCCATGGCCACAAAAAGCAAAACATAATCCACAATAATATAATGTAAGGCCAGAAAAGCAGCATTTATCACATTTTAAATGCCTGAACAATGAAATGTTTGGCTTGAAAAAAGACAAAATGATGATTTATTATGAAAACAGATGGCTTTTTTTGTTTGTTGATTGACTCATTGATTAATCAACCATTGTTTCAGTGAAATAGTGTTATTGTACTTCTGCAGAGCAAATTAACACATCAAACTGCAGCAGTGAACTTGGGGCTAACTCAAGTTAATTTACGCAAGGGTGTCGTGTTTCACTAGAGTATCTCCATTTATGCCTCTTTATACTTCTACTCCTCTACATTTCAGAGGTAAATATTGTACTTTTCACAACACTTCATATATCTGACAGCTGAAAAAATATTAAAGCAACATATAACCACCCACTTAAAGCAGCTGCAATGCTTTCATAGTCATGCATCAATAATTAAAAGCCCCATTCTTCATGATGAGTACACTACTTTTAATTATGGTATAAGTAGTATATTAACTTAAAAATATATTATTATTAATAATAATAATAATAATAATAATATAGAACAGTATAAGCAGAGTATTTCTACACTGTGGTAACTTTTACTTCTTCTGAATAATTCTTCCACCCCTGGGAGTTGGGAATCCACCTTGACAATGAACAATATTTTGTATGCAAATACAGGTTCTGTTTGAAGCCTATACAGTCATTAATATTTACAAAATAGATTTTGTGACGTGAAATTAGGCCACTGGCGCTTTGTTTCATCACGCATCCCCACCGCCATCTCTCTGAATGGAGATATTCATTCACCTGATTTTGCTGAGAGAGAGAGAGAGAGAGAAAGAGAGAGAGAGATAGAGAGAGAGAGAGACGGGGAGGGGGGAGGGGGGCAGCAGCACGACAGCACCAGTCATCCTCTCCCGCAAGTTTGCAGTTTGCAGCTCGCAGGGAGAAATGGGGATTCATCTGTTTTAGGATGACAGAGTAGCTACATTTTCATAGTGAGGCTACAAAGAAGACACCAACCTTGAGGAAGCACAGAGGAACAAATAACCCGGATCTGCGCTCGTGTCACCATCCGATGAGGGACATAACGAAGACAGATAAGACAATGGAAATGTATTGTGAGAAGCTGCCGGGACGACAGCAGAAATTCATACTCCTCATCCTTTATCTTCTTCTGTGGTACAGGCCTGCGGTGAGTAGCGTGTTGATTCCTTAAAAAGCAGCTCAAAGTGCAGCAAAAGTTGTCCACTTCTTCTTTTTTTTTCTCCCTGCTGCAAAACACTCTAATTAGGAACCGGTCTACTTAATTACACCCTAATTACATCTTTATTGCCATGCTATTACCGTTATTATCGCGTGCCCTTCTCTGGCTCTTTGGAGCACACGCTACACTTGGCCAACAAATGTCCTCATTAAGCTGCCGGTGCTAATTAGCGGACGATCAGGCCTCACGAACTGCATCCATCACCGCCACCCGTCTGTCACTCAGAGACAGAGACCGGGGGGAAATATGGATGAGAAATTTTATTTTAAAAAATGAGGGTCCAGATGTTGTTCCTCAGTCTGCAAGATCTGAGCATGAATTTGCAAAACAAATTATTAGTTTCTAGCACCAAATATCAACTTAAATCAACTTAAAGAGCTTTAATTTGCAGGGAAATTTTAAAAACTCTTTATTTATTTTCGACTTTTATCATTTTTTTCCTAAAATTCAAACATAATCCGAGACGGTTTTGTGACTAAAGGGAACACATGTTAAAAAATACATCTGAAGAAGTGACCAGAAAATAAAGTGTCTGTCCTCCGAGGTGTGTCTGTTGTTGGTGTTTGTTTGTTTGCATGCTCATGCTATGTGCACCATGGCTGTGCCCACTTAACGCATCACAAACTCGTCCAAGCTGCAGGCGAAGAAGAGCATCGGCTTGTGGTGCGTGTGTCTCTGCGTGTGGAGCTGTAGATAACTTAGTTGTCTCGTTATTTCCAGGCTGAAGCAATTCATCCGGACTGCGCCATCATCTCCGAGCACCTGAGGGCTCGGGAGATTTGTAGCCAGACGAGGAGGAGCGAGGCGCAAAACCAGACCGACCACAGCGGTGGGTTCGTGTTTGATGCTGCTGCAGCTGCTGCTGCTGCTTTGTGTTTGCTGCACATAAACACACACTTTGAGAAATAACTGTGAAACACTGCCAGAGGTTTTTAATAGATGGGAATGTGGGTTAAACTAAAAAAAAAAAGAAAAGAAGAAGAAACTGGGGAGCAAAGTAAAATTTAAGAGATGAAACTAAAAGAAGCAGATTTTAGACACCCATGGAAGCAAATGATGGAGCTTAAACTTTCTGTAGGACTTTTTTTTTTTAAGATTTAATCGGTTTTCTTGTTTGTGGATGGACATTTCATGGTTTTTAGCTTAATGTGTGTGATGACACTGTGCGACCCCTCTGATGCCTGAGCACATGCAGGAGACATTAAGGCCATAGCTGACCACATAAACCCTCATGTGACTTCAAGACATGAATGGCAGTGGACAAAATGCAGTCAAGACTTTTAGGCCATGAGTCTTGAACAAAACTAGTGTAACCAAGCGTCTTGGGTTCTAACTGTGTGTACTTAGTAGTAAAATAATGAACAGGGCATGGAGACGGAGTGGGATGAACAGCAGCCACACTCCTTTTTATTTCTTCACTACACGTGTGACCATCCCCCAGCAGCCACTTTACAACAGCCTTACAGACACTCCAAGGGGACACACTACCTAAACACATAGCAAACACAGGAGAGTCTGTTACTCTACTATCTTTTCAGATTAAAACACTTTGTTAAAACTAAAACCAATAGTTCCTAATGTTTTTGGCTTGTGACCTCTGACAAAAAAAAAAAAAAAAAATCAGCGCCTGTGCCTCTTGTCATCTTTCAGACATCTATGAGTTTTTAGCAGTTCCACCAAAAAGACATTTCTACACTAAACTTCTCACATGGTTTCATTTAAATAACAATTCCAGGCCCAAAAAAGTAAAGATCAGAGAAAAGTCTGACAAATTTGCCTAAATATGTGTCAGAACTTTTTTCTTCTTCTCCCATTAACCATCTCATGACTTCTCAGATTTATCTTGTGACCCTTTGGAGGGGCTCGACCCCGAGGTTGGGAACCACTTAACTATAAAATCAGTTCAAACTAGCTCTGTCTTAGGCAGCCACAACAGTAAAATGCTGCTTACACATTGATGCATCACTTTCAACAATGTAATTTATTATAACAGTCACAGGAAACAATTTTATGATGAACATGTACTTTGAGTAAATTTTGTTCATAATACTTTTTACTAACTTTTATTATCTATACTTTTTATTTGAGTATGCAAATACTATTGAGCTCATCATAATTAGTCGAACTCATTACACAAAACAAGTTTGAGTTGTGGGGGAGTTTAATATTAGATCAGATAAACTTTACTGATCCCACACAGAATTTACACTGTCAGCAAAAGAGAGAACAAATAATTAGACTAGTGTACACTAGTTGGGGGTTGTTTTGGGAAAGCAGCTTAAAAACTTAGTTATTACATTCGAAGCACACAAAACAAGTGTGTGACACTGCTTTAATTTTGTGTGGGATTACTAAAGTTCTTTTTATTTTTTTATCTTATTTTGAATAGACTGAAAATGCAGAGAATGACTGAAGTCTGTGGTGTGCACAGACACAGTGACACTAAACCATGTTATTGTCATCATGATGATCTAATACACACACTGACACCTGTTCTTCCTCCTGGTGAGGCTTTACCTGCCTGTCCTTCCAATCTGACTCATTTACTTCATTATATACTAATGAACCTGGCGTCTCCCAGAGGGCCACACTGTGTGTCTCTGCTCTTCACCCCTTCATCAGAAACTGCCCCAGAATAACAACACTCTGGCAACTCCCCTCTGTGAGAGTGATGAACTTTAACATTTCCAGACTAATTTGATCTTAATTACCCCCGATGACTCTGAACATCGGAGCGACACAACACTTTGGTGCAAAGCTGTCATCCGCTGCTCATTACGCAGATAAATGTCCGCTGATGAATTTCACTGTCGAAGTAGGTGTGTTAGTACGTCCGTCAGTGTGATGCCAACCTTGCAGGTGACATGTAATCATGCAGAGTTGGAGAGTCATGCAGAGTTGAAGTCTCACCTTTATAATAATTGAAATAGTAACAGTCATCATTGACAGACTCCTGGTGGTAATGGGCAAAGTAGACACTGTATACTGGTGTTAAGTGTGGGGCCATTGGCCAAAAAGCAACCATCAAAATGATGGACATGAACTGGCTGTAACTAATTATTAGCAATTTTCATAATCAATTAACCTGTTGATTATTTTATTGATCAAGTGATGAGTTGCATAGTCTTTGAAATGTAAAAATAAAAACAAAAATACCCCTTAGAAATTTAGAAAGTCCAAGGTGACGTCTTCAAATTGTTCAATTTGTCCAATCAACAAAACGCCACCGTGAGGTTCACTTTTGTGGTTTTACGTGAAATATCATTAATGTCATTAAATTTTGGTCATAGTTTCATCATGTCCCCCTCAAGATCAACAGTAATAACTCTGGTGATCTCTGACTTTTCATTCGGTGCCATCATTAGGTCAGATTTTATGATCAAATCCCTGCAAAACTAATGACATACTTTATTTGTTATTTACTAAATGTTAGCATGCTCACACGCTAAACTAAGATGGTGAACATAATAAACATTATACCAGCTAAACATTAGCATTGCCATTGTGGGCATTTTAGCATGTTGATGTTAGCATTTAGCTCAAAGCAGCACCATGTACAGCCTGACAGGGCCTCTAGTGTAGCTGTAGGCTCTTGGTCATGTTCTTAAATAACTTAGCCACAATAACTAAAACAATAAAAATAAAAAATAAAAATTGGCACTGAATTATTACAGCACTTTATTTTAATCTCCCTATTAATAAGCAGTGTTTTCAACAATTACAACTTCTCTAATGAATTTATATTTCATGATTATGTATTCTCAATCTTGATCATGTATTTAATTATGCCATTCTTTATCTGTTTGTACACCAGTAATCCAATTATGCATGCCTTCAAGTTGTTGTAGAGCAATTTTCATTTGATTGACATATCCATTAATTGACTATATCTCAGCCATGCGTTGATTCTTCAATTGATTAACAATCAAATTTTCTAACATTTGTAATGTAAATGTTGCTATTTGAATGTTGAAAGCTTAAATGGAGTCCCAGGAAAGACAACAATTCTGTTGAAACACTAAGTAATTGTAATTCTGGTATGCAGAAACCAAGAAACAATCCTTTCTGACATTGAAAAAACAGACAGATATACACAAAACATAAAAAATGTAATCCCATTAAAACATGAGATCCCACTTCGAAAACTGAATGCATTCTGCTTAATAAATGATGCCGTCATCCAGTTCCTCCCTCAGCGGTGCTCTGGAAGCACTCACTTGGTGTCCAAAGTCATTTCAAAACTTCACTGTTAATCCTAAATGAGGTGACATTCAAGTGGGTAAGTGTATAGCTTCCTCTAGAGCTGCCTTTTAATAAATGCCTAAGAATAGAGTCCCGCTCAGTGGGTGACAAAACCTTTTGGTTGATCTGAAAGGAAATGTTTGAAATTAATCATCCACAGTTAGACACAGCAGGGAATACAACTTTATGGTTTTCCCCACGTTAGGTCAAAATTCCCCCGTGATTCAGACCAAATACAAAAGATGCACTCACTGTTGCTTTTGTTTTATGGGTGAATAAGGACAAATGTTTAACGGGGATCATATAATTGTGCCTCTTTCTTTTGTGCCTCTACTCTCATACTAAGAGTGGAATCGTTTCATAATCAGCACATCACGGTTGTCACATCACTCTCAGTTGTCTGTGACTCAAATCCAGAGAGCTGAATTTAAGCATCTCGAGGTGGGAACTCCCTAATGGGAATATTATTCACCCCACTTGACAGACAGTAAAATTTTCAATTGCACTTGGAAGCAATCTAATCTGTAGGAGCAATGCGATAAACAGCTTGAAGCGAGCAACTTAGATAACCTGTGACTTTGGTTCAGACACAGTGCAAAAGACCTAACCTTTTCAGAAAATTCTCCACATGCAAAACTAAAACAACAGGAAACAGGATAAAGAGCCAGCAGTCATGCCAGCAGCTCCGTGAGGCTGCATGCTAGCATGTCCACACTATGACAAGAAAAGAAATATTTTGTAAGGCATGCTGTCTGACCACATCTGAATTCAAAAATATTTATAATTGAGCAACCACAACTGAAGGTGAAGTGAAAAGATGGCCGTCATAGAGAAGGGAGATATACAAACTGTACGTATATATATTTTTGTGAGTCTATATATTGCTTGTTCAGCTTCACCAAAGTCATTAGGATTCACCCTCTGGGAACCACGAATGTCTGTATATAATTTCATAGCATCCCATCCAATAGTAGTTCAGATATTTCAGTCTCGACCAAAGTGGTGAACCAACTGACCGACAGACCAACAGGCCGACATTGTTAAAAAGCGTCATCATTTTCTTCATTTGGAGCAGACTACAACCTGAATCAGTATTTCACTGCTATCCAGCTAATTGTAGAAAATTTAAAACCTCCCTGAAAATTTTAATATTTCTAATATCAAAAAGAAATTGGAAGCAACCATCCAAAACTAACTGTAGGAGGCAAAACACCCACACCCACTGTTTTCTATGTGAGCCCACATACTGTCAGTGTGTCAGGGTGTGCCACTGTCCCAATTCCTACTGTCAGTGTGTATCAACCCCAGAAAAGCAACTATTTTATCACATTTGCCAGGTTGTCAGTTGATAGCAAATAATCCACTGAAACATTAGACCTGTCTGATGACGCTACAACTCTCTAACTTTGTAAAATGAATTAATCTGTTTTTTTCTTGCCCTCCACTCCAGCATGACTTAAATTCACCCCAACAACCTGCCAGATAAATCTTATAGAGAAACGTGAAGTTCAGTAATTGAATCAGGTCTACCTTCAGCTCTCCTGGTCGTCAGTGCTATTAATGCAGCAGCAGAGTCTGTGCTAATAACACAGCTGTTGGTTTTGTTTGTTCCTCCCCACCAAAGTGCCCATAAACGTGCCACTGTCTCTGCCGTGAAAACTGAAATACTATTTGGAAGCGGTTTCCTCTCTTAAATAGATGCCTCTGTTTTTCTGTTAGGATTTTATTAGGATTAGAGCCATCTGTGTAAACCTCCCACATACAATGTGCTAAGAAGATGTTTCCCCTCACACCAAATCTAAAATTTAGAAACCAACATCTGATTCTGGCATCAACCACAGTCAAATAACCACAACATTGGAGAATAAAATCCTTTAATCCCTGATACCAATTACCTCAGTACAGCTATTTAGTCTCTGTATAAAGATGCTGTAAATTTTGCATTCCCTCTCTCTCAAACCCCAACAGATAGTTAACTGCAAGCTTGTAGCGACATCCTTTATTTTCAACCCAGTACTTCACTGCCAGTTTTAATCGTCTTATTCAGAATGGATCATAACAAGATGCACTTGAGAGAGAGAGCGGTTCGAAAAGCATTGTTTTTTAAGGTGTCATTAATTATGATTTAGTGCGGGCTGAAGCCCTCAACACAGGGAGAAGACGTATTATTATAATTTAACAGTTTATTGCGGACATAAACACACAGAGAGTTTCAGGTTAGATCTGAAGATGACGCGAATCAACTTTTTTCACTGCAGGAAATTTTGCCTTTTATAGCAGCAGTTGGCCAGTGAGCCTTGTTCTGCAACTGATTTACCTCAATGTTACGAAGCCTGTCTGAATGTCAGCTGTGGAAATTGTCTCTCAGGGCAGAAGTGTTCCAGGATGTTTGGTGGCTGGCAAATATATATCTGTAAATAATATATACTTCAATTTCACGCTGCGCTGGGTTCCCCCCAAAACTAATGATTTCTTTTCTCATATATGATATAGCATCTGTGTTTTTTTTTTTTTTCTGCAAAAAACTGGAAAAGACAAATACAATTTGTCAGGTTATACTCTGGTGCAGACCAAGACCAAGCAGTTCTCCCTTGGCAGGTTTTGGGTAAAAGAAAACTGGTGAAATGTCAGGGGTTCACAAAAAGTCATTAGGATTCATCCTCTGGGTACGAGTGTCTGTACTTAATTTCATGACAATTGATCCAATTGTTAGTGAGTTATTTCAGTCTGGACCAAAGTGGTTGAGAGACAGATTTGGCGTTGCCATCCATAGAGCAACACCACTAGCATGGCTAAAACAGATATATGATAAATCCTGTAGCCTATATGAGGACCTGTAAAGTCAAACATGTGGCGGTAGTGTGTTGGTTGTGTGTTTGAGACAACTGCAGTGTAAACCCCACAATTCATAGTGCCACCCCTGAGACAACAACTCATTTTGCAGTTAGTCAGTAACATGACAGACGATATGGAAGTGCATTTCAACACAATCCCTCTGCCCCTCCAAGATCCCCACTGTCAGGAATATGAGTCTGACTCAGCCTGACAGCAACGTGAATCATCCAACTCCCAGGTCCTGCGTGAATAATTGCACAGCGCCACCCTACTACCCCTTTTACGTTGAAAGTGACATCATTTTCATCAGACCACCTGATTGGATGTGGGAGTGGTTGGTTTTGCGAGATAGGGAAACGCAGGAAAGTAGTGGATAATGGATTAGATATGCTGGATTTGCACAAATGAAATAAGGCACCAAGAGAAAATGGATATTTCACTCAGACAGATTGCTGCCTGTAAGTCACTGCTCTGTCTCAGCTGAATGTCAGCAGCCACAGGGGATGGCTGACATTACCTGGAGTACACATCACCAGGCAGAGACTCTTTGAGTACAATGTTTTCATTTTAATTCATTTTTAAATGTTAGGTGATTAAATAATCGGCCCAATGTGAAATTAAATGCATTTGTCTGGTAGACTTTTTAACATTATGTTTGGTTGAGTTAAAGGATAACACTTTTAAGGTCTTATCAACCAAACTGTTGTATTACATTAACACCTTTATGATTTTTAGCCACACCACTTTTGTCCAAAGCAAAATATTTCAACAATTATTTAATAGATTGTCATGCAATTTTATAGAGACATTCATGGTCCCTGGAGGATTCTTCCTAATGACTGATGATCCCCTGACTTTCCCTCTAGAGCCACCAGCAGGTCCATGTTTTCTGAGGGAAACGTCTCAACAAGTGTAGACAGGACTACCATGTAAACTGGTGTAGACAGTCGAGGTCTTTGTGAACTTTGGTAATCCTCTGACTTTTTTTTATCAAGAACCAAATTCAGGTCAACATTTCAGGTTGTCTTCCATCTGTCTGTCTCCCAGCTTTCTATTTTTCATCAAATACTACATATGATATCATAAAAATCTCACAAGTGAATTACCATGTTGACTTTTCTACATAATACATTCACTTTCTTGTTCACAGCTTGACAAACTCTTCTCATGTAGGCTACCAAAGACCGCTCTCTGGCCAATTATTAAATTTAGGCTACTTTAGAATGACAGCTGAAATTCAAAAAATGAATTTTCGATTTCTACTTTTGTCCATCCAGTAGTTTCGTCCTCTTTAAAAAAGGCATTACATCGTCACAGAGCTGATAGCATGGCTGCTGGCTTGTTATAACAGAAATGACTTTGCAGTACATGAGCCAAAAAAATCTCAAACAATCCTAGATAAAAATGAATTAAAATATGATATTGATTTGTTCTTTCTGTCCCTCACATGCTTTGATAACATAAATATCCCCTTTTTGACACACACAAATTAAAGAAATGTGAAATATATGGGTGAAAAAATGTGACGAAATGAATGACAGCCTCTGCACAAAATGTCAGTTGACGTCCTGCTGAGTGAAGAGTAAGAGTCCTAATTTCACATGTAGACAGGTTGTGTTGACGTCTTAGTCAGAAATCACTCCCGGCCTTTATCTTTAATTTTATTTTTATATTCCTGGAAACTTACAGTGCCTAAGGAACTTTTTTTTAGAGAACAGATTTCCTGCTGAAAAAGTATTTGATATTTATTTTGGTCTCACTCCTGCCTTGGGGATAAATGAAAAAAAAACAAAAAAAACAAGCAACCCCTTGCTTTCTTTTTTTTTGTAAATTCATCATGCTGTTAACATTTACTCCATGTGGATGGAGATGGCTGCAGATATTTGCAGCACCACACACTATGTTTATCACTACAATTAATATTCATCAGAGGGGAGTAACTCCGTCCATTCATTCGTTTACTCCTGTCAAATACCTGTCACCGTATCTCCTGAGACTATGTCAGGGACAGAAAAGAACAACATTGATATGTAAATTGGTTCATTCAATAGCAGTAAGTAATCCCAGGTTTATCCAGAATCTGGAAAATGTAAGACAGCAGATGGAAATACCTGGTGTGCGTGACATTGAGCAAAAGCTTTGATTATAATCCATTTACAGAAACAGGACAATGCAAGTGCAGCTCTGCTGGACTAAGGATAAAAGCTGTCAGCTGATTTTATGCACTTATATAGATTTATTAGGTCAGGATTAATAGAAATATCCTCTCTTACATGAGAAAAAGTCTGTGACTAGGTATTCAGGTCATCTATTCGTGGTTAGTGTGGATGGTTTTTTTCAAGGCCTGAGGTTGACTGAAATGTTTCTGTGTTCTCAGTAAATATAAGAGCAGGAGCTATGGGATGCTGTGAGAAACCCGTCGTTCAGGACATTTATAAATTCATTGAGTCTGTCAGAAATATTGCCAGACGCTGAGGCATTTGACTGATGAATTATAGCACAGGATCCTTTTTTCCTCAGTGACACATTTACAGGCACACCATAATGTTGCTACTATACGGATACTGTAAGAAAAGCAATTGTCTGCTTAAACTGCTTATGTGAATACATAAACTGGCTGTTCTCCTTTATAAGCAGAAAGTATCCTGTCATTCAGGTGTTGCCCTGATGTGCAAAAAATGTCAACAAACACACTTTATAGAAAACACAACATCTACACATCTACAGCCATGGTACAGAGATATTTGCTCACACAACATGGTCACAATACTTCCAGTGACAATGCATCACATTGACATTTATTAGGTTCATCATGTTCTTCGTTTAGTGCGTCACCATGGTGCCATTTGCTAATTAGCACTAAACAGAAATAACAGCTGGGGTTGATGGGGATGTCATTGTCAGTATTTCACAAATATTGATGTCATTGAAAAGTTAAGGGCTCATCAAAGTTATTACAAGTCATCATCAAGGGAAGAAGAATGTTCCAAGACATTTCACTCAAAACCACCAATGTGAATCTCATGGTGGTGCTAAGGAAAAAGTGATGGGGGCGCCAAAGTCATAAGGACTAAGGGCCAGTTTATGATCTGTCAGAACTAGTTCATAAGACATGCTGTTCAACCACATTGGACGTAGCAAGTGTTTGAACCTGATCCAAATGGCCACTCTTGTAGGTGGAGTGAAAAGCCAACTGTCAAAGAAAGGCGGGACAAATGACATAATTTAAAAAACTCAGCCACAAGTTGTGTAACAAATGAGAAAAGGAGAGCTGGAGATGGAAGTACAATGCCTGGCTCCTCTCTTACTGCTGCACAGCTGGTCAAGCACAGTGTGAAGTGGGTGTGAATCTCAAATTGTCGGTTTTAGAAAGTGGCTGGACACAGATCCTGCTGGTTTGGATGGAGTATACTGGCCCCTTTACCGTCTGGGTACCATAAATGTCTGGACAAATTTCATGGCAATCTAATAGTTGTCAAGAGATCTGTGGAAGGGACTAAAGTGGGAGACCAAATGACAGAAAGACATTGCTATCCATAGAGCCATGCTGCTAACATGCGATTTCAGAGAGAAATAAAAACATTTCAGGATTCAGAACAGAGTACTTATTAAGTCTCACACTCTGGGCCCTGAAGAAGCAACAGAATCAGATGGTGTCTCACTTTTCATGAAGAAATGTGTGTGACAACTTCAGCCCAGCAGACAGAACTAATCAGCTGATATTAATGTGATGACACAGAACTGACAGAAAGTATAAACTCTAGAGATTAAATATGAGACTACTAAAGGAATTATGCAAGCAGTAAACAGAGTATGGACATTCATGTGATTTTTATGCGATAACGTCTATGATATAATAAACTTGCTACAGCTGCTATGGAAGGACAGAGCTGGCCTTTTTGCTGGTCAGGGTGGACAGTTTGGAGGCAGACAGGAAATAAGAGGAGAAAAAATACATGGATATGACATGCAACAAAGGTTCCCACCTTTAAATTATGTTTACATACAACTAAACGGCAAGAACACAGACCAGATTGTGTTTTCTATTAATATATAAATATCACTTTATTTAAGCGCAGCAAAGAATTTTATTATTACATTTAACCAAAAGCATAATTTCCCTAACCTGTATCAAAATGATTTTGTTTCCTTAACCTGACCACAGACGAGACTGTGGATGTGAACCCTGGCCTCTGGTGTGACAGCACTTTGTACCTCCCATCCAACCCAACCACCTCATGGTGACTTCACTGCTGTTAATAAAAGTAGTTTCATTCAGTCATTCATTCCGTCTTTCATTCATCCAAAAAAGTTGCCTCAGAACATAATCTAGTCAGCAATTATGTTTCCTACAAAACATATCTGCTGTTACAGTTTAGTTGTACATAAATGCAATTTCAAGGGGAGCAGGTTTGATTATTGTGATCATCAAAATTACTTGAGCATTTGGAGTTACTGCACCTATAGGGAGCTAGGCTGTTGTTGTTTTGATCCAAACAGCCCAATCCTGGTCTCCTTCCTCTCCTGGATGGGGAATCATGTCTTCCCTACAGCCCCCCCGCCCCCAAGCCCTGAAGCTGGATTTGTTTGCCTGCTCAAATCAAAGAATATATCTGTATTCAGGGTAACAGACGCTCATTCTTGTGTGTTTACCACCCGGGGGAGTTTGGGGGAACCGTGACAACTTTTATATTGCTGTGAAATTACTCAAATATTGACGACACGGTGATTGAGAGACTTCATTGACTGACGCTCCCGGTCCTCCCCTTGTCTGTGATTGCAGGGTGTAAAACAGAGTGGGACGAGATCAGATGTTGGCTGAGAACGGAAGTCGGGCAGGTGGTCAATGTTTCATGCTCCGAAGTCTTTCAGCATTTCTCCAGCAATCAAGGTTTGTGTGTTGAGAATAATTCTCAATCACCTAATCAATACAGTAGTTTAAATACAGGAGGTAACGTACAAGCTCCATTCTGCAGTGGTGCATTGTCGCTCCACTTCTAAGGAAAATTATCTGTACTGTAAAGTCTGCAGCACTAATGCAGGCTGGAGTCACCCTGATGAGGGAGCACAGTATGAATTATTCATGTATGTTTGTTGGCAAGAATATATATATATATATATATATATATATATATATATATATATGCATGCTCTGGGAGATTTCTGACAGAAGAAATGATTTGAAATCTTGTCTGCAGGGTTAATACGTCACATTCTGACATCCTCTCAGGCTGATGTAGGATTTGTGTTTCCAGAAAGATAGTAGTGATGACACTAATAGAGACATGTTCTTAAGCTATGATAATATAGTCATGGAAGCAAAAGTGGTTATGAGTTAATATCCTTCCAAAACAGTTGCTTAGGGCAAACGTACATTTTGGTGTTTATTTACTCTTTAACAAGTCATTTCATTGTTTGAAATAATAAAGTGTTATGAATTATTAATCATTTGCATGAGTAAATTAGTGTTTATAGGCCAGGTAGTTTTACATTTTTTAAACATGGAAACCTCTGTCTCTCAGTCTTAAGAAAAAAAAATGTTGGTGTGTTTGTACTCCATTGCCTTGATAGTCATTATCATAGGATCATTAAGGAAGGTAAGGTCAGGATGATTAAGGAATAATGTTCTTTCCTCCTATAGCTTGATGGAAACCCTGGCTCATCACGATCTGAATTGCAGATCACCCAAACACACCAGAGTCTTTGCTTTCAGCGGTGCAGTTGGCAGCATTTGAACTCTGCTGGTTCCTGTTTGCTCAGCTCAAAGGGAATAGAGAAAACCCACTGCTGTGCATTTCTGTGTTTCTTTGTTCAAACAAACGCACAACAGTCCAGCTAATGCTTGCTCGTGCTATCTCTTCTGCGGCGTTACACATTTCCACGTACAATCCCACCAACACAGCAGTGCATCGAGCGATCCAGCTGACAACCTTCTCCTGACACCTGCTGCTTCCAAATGGACGTTAACCAGGGGTAAATGTCAGTAGACGTGAACAAGGACGTGAAAGCTTCAAATATTTTCTGACTCAAAGCACTAATGGAGTGAAATGGTCCAAGAGAGGAAATGTCAGTGTAGTGGTCCAAATGTGCTAATATTCAAGTGCACAGGAATGACATCTTTCCATAACAATGTAGCCAGAGTATGTCATTTGGAAAAAGGAGAGTGAGTGTGAAAAAAAAAGTAAAATTATAAAAATGAGAAATGAAAATTGCGGTCAGTGGCACCAGCACACAGGAACACAAATACACATACACATACACATAAACAGCAGGTGCACCCATTTAGACTGTATTGGAGCTCATTTAGATTGTATAGTCGGGTTTTCACAATACAGTTTCTAATGCATGAGAATATAAACTTAGTAAGATCACTGTAATACTGCGAATCAGGCTGTAACATGAGCTTTTTTTGTTTGTTTGTTTTTACGATGATGTTTACAGGAGTATTTTGCAGTTGAAGGTTTAATTGTAGTAAATTCAATTATTAAGATTGTTATTAAGCAGAATAAACTGAATTAGTAATTGGCCTATAAAGATTTTGAGCTTTAAACCATAAGCATATATGCTAACATTTTTGCATAGGGTTGCATGACCAAAACAGCTGTGGTAGAGTATTCATAAGTATTCGTATCCTTTACTTAAAGCAGCTGTAATTAATATTTTTATAATAATAATGCATCAAATAACGATGTGAAAGGGGTCGCCTGTCGTGATAAAGCTGCAGAGAATTATAGCCTGAATCTGCAGCTTCCCTTAGCCTTATGGAGCTTTATAATGAGTTTCAAAATCCATGGTACACTACCTACCCAGAAGCAAACAAGAGACGGACGCAGTTAGTGACTAGCTGGTGAACATGGTAGAGGATTTAGCAGCTAAAGAGCCACATAGTTCCCTCAGGAGTTGGTAGAGACTAAAGACGGAGCTAAAAAAATGAGTGTGTATTGGACTTACACTGACCAGGTGTTCAGAAACACAACTCCAAACAAACTGTTAAGATGATGGTATGGTCAGCATTTTCACAATTTGTTTCCGCTGCCCCTAAGCGCCTCAGATTCTTTTATTATTTATCAGTTATTATCACAGGTTTGAAAATGAAAAATTGTACTTGCTAAATCCATTAAGAGTAAGGATTGTATTCAAGTATTTATCATTTGGTTTATTAGAGCAATTGAGAAACAGAAAAATTAAATGTTATGACTACAACTCCTGCTCCCTGAAGCAAAGGAACAAGATACAACAGAGACGGGATGTCAGGCTACACGAGGACATGATACGCTATACTGAGTTAATCCACTGAAAGGCTCATTGACCTTTTTAAAAGATCCCACGGACCTCTTAGGAACTCAACTTGTGCTTTTACTGAAGCAGCAGTATTTCACAAGGAGCTCAAACATGGACACATTAAGAAACAACAGGCCCGTGGGCACAGACATGTCAGAGGCCTCCCAACCCTCCTACACAGGAGAAAAGACTCCCAAGAGTGAAAGCAGGAGCTGCATCTGTTGTCATTTTGTGTCTCGTTTTGGTCATTTTGGGTGTTTTTGTCATAATTTTGAAATGTTCACAGTCACTTTAAACTTGTAAGAAGCTCTAGCCCATGGGCCCTCTAACCTGTGGGCCCTTGGACCTGTGTCTGGTAGGTTGGTTCAATAATAGACAGAAATGTACAGACGTGTGAAGAAAAACACATTCACTATACTTCTAAATAGACTGTATGATATGAATCTTTGCAGTGATCACATCTCTTGAACTTCTCCTCGTTTACCCCCACATCAGGGTATGTTTACAGGAACTGCACTGTTGAAGGATGGTCAGAAATGTATCCACCCTATGAGGAGGCCTGTGTTTTCAGTGATGTCAGCGAGTCTGAATCTGAGGTAGCCTACACACACATGCTGTTGTAATGATGCCAATCAGTTAAGCTTATTCCTATTGTCCCTGCTTCCTCTCCAGTCTTCCTTCCTCGCTGACTCCTTTTTCACTTCAGGCCTATTTGTAGGTTTAGTAACAGGATAAAAAATATATATATTTATATATTAGTCATGCTTTTAATTCAGGAATAAATGTTAACAATTTAGGAGATGACACAGTCTTAAAAGATGTCTGATATCATACTGTGAAGCAAATTACAGTTAAAGGCGACAACGTTTTCAGAATTTTGATGTTTCAATGACTGTAATGAACTTTTCCTCAGTTTCCCTCTTTAAACTTTATTTTAGTGATTATTTATGTGCGTAATAATGGAAAAATACAGGTAGTAGTATTAACACCAGTCACACAGTTTGACATTTTGTGTGACATTTTGCTAATCAAGCCATTTCCTAGTCACACATTTGACAGCACCACTTACTGACACTCTGTTTTTCTCTGTTTCTCTGTCGCCAGACGAATTACCTCTCTATGTTCAGACAGGTTTACACTGTGGGCTATGCCACATCGCTCATCTCCCTCATTACAGCTATAGTGGTGTTCACAGCCTTCAGGTGAGACCAGAGGAGCACACACTGTCCAGGACACACACACACACACACACACACACACACACACACACACACACACACACACACACACACACACACACACACACACACACACACACACACAAACACACACAACACACACACACACACACACACACAACAATAAAAGCAAAACAACCAGGACACTCACTCACCCAACATTTGTGTAGTTATGATCCAAAACATGCATGTTTACAGTGGTGGAACTAGATTACCATATAGGTTTAACCAGGTCAAAACCTATATGGCTGGACCATAATGGGCAATGGTCAATGTGGTCAATATGAAAAAATTGGGGTCAGTTGAAAGCTGTCAATGGAAAGTTGCCAAAGCCTGCTGGAAAAGTCTCTAAATGTCGTTAGACATAATATGCAAATTGGCACATTCATGACATTATCGCGTCCTATTTGCATCTTGCCTGGTGTCAGCCGGTTTCAGCCCTTTTCTGTTTGCATCTCTCCTACTCTCCGTGATCACATATGCAGTATTCTAATACAGCAGAATTTCAATAAAGCCGTTCTCATTGACATGTTTTTCTTGTCAGACAATGGAACAAGTTTGAAATAGTGACTGAAACACGCCCATTAAGACTACATGTTAACTTCCGAAGCCATTTCCAAGCTGCTGCTAAAAATCCAGATTTTTATAACCATGACGTCGTCTGACAAATTCACTAAACACATAAGCTATAATTACTTGTAAAATGATCACTCAGAGATACGAGGTACATCAGGGAAATCATTCAATTTTACCACATTGACAGTGACTGCAAATAATGTGTTAAATTTTACTTGTTTTTCTTGTGTTGTGTTCTTGTCGACTTGGAATGTTAAGCCCAGTTTTAGATTGCTTTTAGTGCCTTTTTCTTCTTTCATTGTGAAAAATGTCCCCAGAGGGCTCTATTGTTAATGTGAACCAAATATTGTCAAATTCATCATGCATGTTTACAATTGTAAGAGCTCAGTATCACGTTTGTTTTTGTATTTTAGGAGCTCATTGACCTTAATTTATATGCACAGTGGTGTTGTTGCTGGCATCAATTTGTTCACTGCCAGTGAGTCTGAAGCTGGTTGTATATATTTGTGTATACCTGTGTGTGTGTGTTAGGCTCCTTTCCCTCTGTTTTCCTCTTTTCAGAAAGTTCCGCTGCACCAGAAACTACATCCACATCAACCTGTTCTCCTCCTTCGTCCTGAGAGCCAGCGCCGTTTTCATTAAAGACACAGTGCTGTTTGCCGATGAGACGTTGGATCACTGCTCCATGTCCACAGTGAGGGTCGAATTAGCTGATGATGTTTCCATCATAAAGCAGATTCCCACATCTTCTATGTGATTGAGTTAAGAATGGAAATAGACAGGAGCGAAGGAGGTGAAGACACATGGCAAACTGATGAATGGCTACTTGTCATTGTCTGCAAATCATGTAATTAGTCGACAAGATTGATGAATTCTTTGAACAACAACATAGTTTAAACTCATTTCACAAAGTAGCCCATCCTTTATTATAAGAACTTGACATATTGGACTTGTCAGGTC
Organism: Seriola dumerili; assembly: GCF_002260705.1. Lineage (NCBI taxonomy): Eukaryota > Metazoa > Chordata > Actinopteri > Carangiformes > Carangidae > Seriola > Seriola dumerili. The sequence continues at coordinate 4,370,812 of NW_019174546.1, read as the reverse complement.
TTTGAAAGGAGTGTTTTATATGAGTTTTGCCAAACCTGTCATAATGACATGACAGATGAGATTATACTCAATCATCTGCTTTTGTCTTACTGAAAGAACTCACACACTTTTGTTACCACATGTACAATGACTAAATGACCTAATACAAAGTTTAAGTTTTATGGTTCTTTGTCTATTCATAACAGAATGGAGTCTGAAAACGACATGTTAGATGTAGTATATGATTAGAGGACATAATTAAACCCTTTGAATTTAATAGGATCAAAACTACTTTCATCTCTACCTCTTATCTCCCTCTTTGACACATGAGAAAAAGTTGCTTAATTAGTCATCTGGACCTGCCAGCTGCACTGCCTCCACCCAGACCGTGTGTTAGACCATTCCAATGTAACGTAATGACACAGTAGTCACTGCATGTCTGATGAGTAACTTTGGGGTTTTTTGTGTTCTCTGTAGACAGCGTGTAAGTCAGCCGTGGCTTTTTTCCAGTTCAGCATCTTGGCCAATTACTTCTGGTTGCTGGTGGAGGGCATGTATCTGCAGACCCTGCTCGCCCTGACCTTCGTCTCCCAGAGGAAATACTTCTGGTGGTATATCCTGATTGGATGGGGTGAGTGAGGAAATGACTGAAGGGGTCGTCTTAGGATGGCAAACCCATGACAGGCTGATGCGCAAGTGATGGTTGGACATGTATACATATATATATATATATATATATACACACACAACATATTCAAAGCTGTCACATGTGACATACCAATTTTACGAAATTTACAGGGAAATTATGAAGTTTATGAATTGCCTATGGAACAAAAAGTTTTAAAACTGTCTAAAGAATAAATATGGGTAAAAACAAAGCGTTCACTGAAAGACAGTATAACAGGATAATATGACAGAGAATTACAAGTGGAGACCTTAACCACCAACTAGCCTGACATTTTTGGAAGGCCAAACATTCAGAGATGGATTTGTCTTTCATCAATAAGCTCAGTCTGGGAGCCAGATGACTTAACATTAACTTTTAGATTTACAGTCTCAGAAGCTAACATCAGAGGGGAATGAATGAAGATTTTAGTATTGGATAGGCTAGTTATTAAGTAGATGCAACAGATCCAGAGATTTTTACTCCACACATTCAAACACGTCAAAACCTCATTCCTACATTACCCACAATGCAATTTGACGGCCAGTTGGAGAGGTGGTTTATGTTGGTAGCGGTTAATGAACTTCAGTGGAGTTATACTTTTTTTTTTGTATTTTGCTATGGTAAAGGTTTTTACTTTTTTATCTTATAGTTAGCTATATAATTGTGTACTTTTATTTTGAAATGTCAGAGGTGCAGCATCCTTTAGAGCAGCGGTCCCCAAACTTTTTTCAGTGGGGGCCACATCAACTTTCCTTTCTGAGATGGGGGGCCGAGGTTAGTCTATAACAAGAAATGATATGGGCCAGGGTGACAACCAGTATTATTGTGGAGATTACAATGATAATTTGTTGTAGCTGCCCTTCGTTTGGCTTTGGCACCACCTGTTGATTTGCAAAAAAAAGTAATAAAAAGTCTTCACATGTGTTTATTTGAAGTACCACAGATACTCCATTTATTTTATAGAAAATAATAACACAAACTGATGGTAATGCCGGGGGGGGGGCCGGCGGGCCGGCGGGCCAGCGGGCGGCTAGCTCTGCTTGCTGGGCGCAATGCCTGTGCCTAGCTCGGAGAGAAAGGCTTGGAACTGCCTGTGTTTAAGTCCATTTGCTCTGATGAAGTTTATGCAGGACACAACCACCTTCATGACAGATTCCCACCTCAGAACTTTGCAGCTTGACGCTGGCTCGGTCACGATCAAAGTCACGTCAGAATATACCATTGTGTGAGGAGGTGAAGATGAGCCACTATTAACTATAAATAGCTCATAACT